>NW_027328135.1:0-56741 GCF_047675955.1 Chlorocebus sabaeus | reverse complement strand
TGGCTAAAAACCGGGTTTGACAGAATGAGTCCGGATCAAACCGAGTCAGACCGGCCCAGACCGGCTAAAACCGTATCAAACCATACCCGACCGGCCCAGACTACCTAAAACTGGGCCACAAACCGGTTTTGACCAGTTCAAACAAGGCCAGACCGGCTCAAACCGATTTTGATCGACCTGAGCCGGTTTTGAACGGCTCAATCAAGACCAGACCGGTTCAAACCGGTTTTGACTGGCTCAATCCGGTTTTGACCGGCTCAAACCGCTCCAGACCGGCTAAAACCGGTTTTCACTAGCTCAAACTGGTTTTGATCTGATTACACCGGATCAAACCGGACCAGACCAGCTCAGACAGGCTCGAATCGGGTTTGACTGGCTTCCACCAGACCAAACCGGCTCAAACCTGTTTTGACCGGCTCAAACCAGACCAGACCGGCTCAAATCAGACCAGACCGGCTCAAACCTGTTTTGACCGGGTCAAACCGGTTTTGAACTGCTCAAACCACACCAGACAGGCTGAAACCGGTTTTGACCGGCTAAAACCGGTTTTGACCGGATGAGGCCGGATCAAACCGAATCAGACGGGCCCCAGACCGGCTAAAATCGGATCAAACCGGACCAGACCGGCCCAGAATGCCTAAAACTGGGCCACAAACCGGTTTTGACCGGTTCAAACCAGACCAGACTGGCTCAAAGCGCTTTTGACCGGCTCGAACCGGTTTTGCCCGGCTCAAACCAGAGCAGACCGGCTCAAACCAGATCATACTGTTTCAAACCGGTTTTGACCGGCTCAAAGCGGTTTTGACCGGATCAAACCGGACTCGACCGACCCAGACCAGCTGAAACCAGATCAAACTGGAGCAGACCGGCCCAGACCGGCTGCAACCGGGACACAAACCGGTTTTGACTGGCTCAAACCAGACCAGACCGGCTCAAACCGGTTTTGACCGACCTGAGCCGGTTTAGACCGGCTCAACCAAGACCAGACCAGCTCAATCCAGACCAGAGCGGTTCAAACCGGTTTTGACCGGATCACAACGGATCAAACCGGACCAGACTGGCTCACACCGGATCGAACTGGCCCAGACAGCCCCAGACCGGCTGAAGCCGGATCAAACCAGACGAGAGTGGCACAGACCGCCTAAAACCGGGCCAGACCGGCTCAAATCGGCTTTGACCGGCTCAAACCAGACCAGACAGGTTCAAACTGGTTTAGACCGGCTCAATCCGGTTTTCACCGGCTCAAACCGGTTTTGACCAGCTCAAACCTCTCCAGACCGGCTAAAACCGGTTATCAACGGCCCAAACTGGTATTGACGTGATTAGACCGGGTTAAACCAGACCAGACCGGCTCAAACCTGTTTTGACCGGGTCAAACCGGTTTTGAACTGCTCAAACCACACCAGACAGGCTGAAACCGGTTTTGACCGGCTAAAACCGGGTTTGACCGGTTGAGGCCGGATCAAACCGAATCAGACTGGCCCAGACTGGCTACAATCCGATCAAACCATACCCGACCGCCCCAGACTGCCTAAAACTGGGCCACAAACCGGTTTTGACCGGTTCAAGCCAGGCCAGACCGGCTCAAACTGGTTTTGACCGGCTCAAAGCGGTTTTGACCGGATCAAACCAGACTCTACCGGCCCAGATGAGGTGAAAGTGGTACAAACAGGACCAGAGACCCGGCCCAGACCGGCTGAAAGCGGGCCACAAAGTGGTTTTGACTGCCTGAAACCAGACCAGATAGGCTCAAACCGATTTTGAGCGACCTGAGCCGGTTTTGACCGGCTCAAACCAGACCAGACCGGTTCAAACCGGTTTTGAGAGCCTCAATTCGGTTTCGACCGGCTGAAACCCGTTTTGACAGTCTCAAACCACTCCAGTCCGGGTAAAACCGGCTTGACCGGCTTAAACCGGTTTTGACCTGATTAGACCAGCTCAAACCAGACCAGACCGGTTCAATCCGGTTTTGATCGTCACAAACCGGTTTTGAACGGCTCGAACCGTTTTTGACCGGCTCAAACCACACCAGACCGGCTGAAACCGGTTTTGACCAGCTAAAACCTGGTTTGACCGGATGAGACTGGAACAAACCGAATCAGACTGGCCCAGACCGGCTACAATCCGATCAAACCGTACCCGACCGCCCCAGACTGCCTAAAACTGCGCCACAAACCAGTTTTGAGCGGTTCAAGCCAGGCCAGACCGGCTCAAACCGATTTTGACCGGCTCAAAGCGGTTTTGACCTGCTCAAACCACACCAGACCGGCTGAAACCGTTTTTGACTGGCTAAAACCGGATTTGACTGGATGAGACCAGATCAAACCGAATCAGACTGGCCCAGACCGGCTAAAATCGGATCACACCGTACCAGACCGGCCCAGAACGCCTAAAACTGGGCCACAAACCGGTTTTGACCGGTGCAAACCAGACCAGACTGGCTCAAACCGGTTTTCACCATCCTGAGACGGTTTTGACCGGCTCCAACCAGACCAAACCGGTTCAAACCGGTTTTGACTGCCTCAATCCGGTTTTGACCGGCTGATACCTGTTTTGACCAGCTAAAACCGGGTTTGACCAGATGAGACCGGATCAAACCGAATCAGACTGGCCCAGACCGGCTACAATCCGATCAAACAGTACCCGACCACCCCAGACTGCCTAAAACTGGGCCACAAACCGGTTTTGACCGGTTCAAGCCAGGCCAAACCGGCTCAAACCGGTTTTGACCGGCTCAAAGCGGTTTTGACCGGATCAAACCAGACTCGACCGGCACAGACAAGCTGAAACCGGATCAAACTGGACCAGACCGGCCCAGACCGGCTGAAAGCGGGCCACAAAGCGGTTTTCACCGGCTGAAACCATACCAGACCGGCTCAAACCGGTTTTGAACGGCCTGAGATGGTTTAGAATGGCTCAAACCAGACCAGACCGGTTCAAACCGGTTTTGACTGCCTCAATTCGGTTTTGACCGGCTGAAACCAGTTTTGACCGGCTCATACCACTCCAGACCGGGTAAAACCGGTTTTTTACCGGCTTAAAGCGGTTTTGACCTGATTAGAACAGCTCAAACCAGTCCAGACCGGTTCAATCCGGTTTTGATCAGCACAAACCAGTTTTGAACAGCTCGAACCGGTTTTGACCGGCTCAAACCACACCAGACCGGCTGAAACCGGTTTTGACAGGCTAATACCGGGTTTGACCAGATGAGACCAGATCAAACCGAATCAGACCGGCCCAGACCGGCTAAAATCGTATCAAACCGTACCCGACCGGCCCAGACTGCCCACAACTGGGACACAAACCGGTTTTGACCAGTTCAAACCAGACCAGACCGGCTCAAACCGGTTTTCACCGGCTCAAAGCGGTTTTGACCGGATCAAACCAGACTCTACCGGCCCAGATGAGCTGAAAGCAGGTCAAACAGGACCAGACCGGCCCAGACCGGCTGAAAGCGGGCCACAAAGCGGTTTTGACCGGCTGAAACCAGACCAGATCGGCTCAAACCGTTTTTGACCGACCTGAACTGGTTTTGACCGGCTCAAACCAGACCAAAGACCGGTTCAAACCGGTTTTGACTGCCTCAATTTGGTTTTGACCGCCTGAAACCGGTTTTGACCAGCTCAAACCACTCCAGACCGGTTAAAACCCGTTTTTACCGGCTTAAACCGGTTTTGACCTGATTAGACCAGCTCAAACCAGACCAGACCAGTTCAATCCGGTTTTGATCGTCACAAACCGGATTTGAATGGCTCGAAAAGGTTTTGACTGGCTCAAACCACACCAGACCGGCTGAAACCGGTTTTGACCGGCTAAAACCAGGTTTGACCGGATGAGACCGGATCAAACCGAATCAGACCAGCCCAGAGCGGCTATAATCGGATCAAACCATACCCGACCGGCCCAGACTGCCTACAACTGGGCCGCAACCCGGTTTTGACCGGTTCAAACCAGGCCAGACCGGCTCAAACCGATTTTGATCGACCTGAGCCGGTTTTGAATGGCTCAATCAAGACCAGACCGGTTCAAACCAGTTTTGACTGGCTCAATCCGGTTTTGACCGGCTCAAACCAGTCAAGACCGTCTAAAACCGGTTTTCACTGGCTCAAACCGGTTTTGATAGGATTAGACCGGATCAAACCGGACCAGACCGGCTCAGACAGGCTCGAATCGGTTTTGACTGGCTTCAACCAGACCAAACCGGCTCAAACCGGTTTTGACCGACTCAAACCAGACCAGACCGGCTCAAACCTGTTTTGACTGGGTCAAACCGGTTTTGACCGGCTAAAACCGGTTTTGACAGGATGAGGCGGGATCAAACCGAATCAGACGGGCCCAGACCGGCTAAAATCGGATCAAACCGGACCAGACCGGCCCAGACCGCCTAAAACTGGGCCACAAACCGGTTTTTGACCGGTGCAAACCAGACCAGACCGGCTCAAACCGGTTTTGACCGAACTGAGCCAGTTTTGAACGGCCCAAACCAGACCAGACCGGTACAAACCCGTTTTGACTCCCTCAATCCGGTTTTGACCGGCTGAAACCGGTTTTGACCGGCTCAAACCACTACAGACCGGTTAAAACCTGTTTTCAGCCGCTTAAACCGGTTTTGACCTGATTAGACCAGCTCAAACCGGACCAGACCGGTTCAATGCGGTTTTTAACTGGCACAAACCGGTTTTGAACGGCTCGAACCGGTTTTGACCGGCTCAAAGCGGTTTTGACCTACCTGAGCCTGTTTTCACAGGCTCGAACCAGACCAGACCGGCTCAAACCCGTTCTGACCGGCTCAAACCACACCAGACCGGCTGAAAACGGTTTTGACCGGCTAAAACCGGGTTTGACCGGATGAGACTGGAACAAACCGAATCAGACTGGCCCAGACTGGCTACAATCCGATCAAACCATACCCGACCGCCCCAGACTGCCTAAACCTGGGCCACAAACCGGTTTTGACCGGTTCAAGCCAGGCCAGACCGGCTCAAACCGGTTTTGACCGGCTCAAAGCGGTTTTGACCGGATCAAACCAGACTCTACCGGCCCAGATGAGGTGAAAGTGGTTCAAACAGGACCAGACAGGCCCAGACCGCCTAAAACTGGGACACAAACCGGTTTTGACCCGTTCAAACCAGAGCAGACCGGCTCAAACCGGTTTTCACCGGCTCAAAGCGGTTTTGACCGGATCAAACCAGACTCTACATGCCCAGATGAGCTGAAAGCGGGTCAAACAGGACCAGACCAGTACAGACCGGCTGAAAGCAGGCCACAAAGCGGTTTTGACCAGATGAAACCAGACCAGATCGGCTCAAACCGTTTTTGACCTTCCTGAACCGGTTTTGACCAGCTCAAACCACAAAAGACCTGTTCAATCCGGTTTTGACTGCTTCAGTTTGGTTTTGACTGCCTGAAACCGGTTTTGACCGGCTCAAACCACTCCAGACAGGGTAAAACCCGTTTTTACCGGCTTAAACCGGTTTTGACCTGATTAGACCAGCTCAATCCAGACCAGACCGGTTCAATACGGTTTTGATCATCACAAAGCGGTTTTGAACGGCTCGAACCGGTTTTGACCGGCTCAAACCACACCAGAGCGGATGAAACCGGTTTTGACCGGCTCAAACCGGGTTTGACCGGATGAGACCGGATCAAACCGTATCAGACCGGCCCAAACCGGCTAAAATCGGATCAAACCGGACCAGACCGGCCCAGAACGCCTAAAACTGGGCCACAAACCGGTTTTGACCGGTTCAAAACAGACCGGAGCAGCTCAAAGCGGTTTTGACCGGCTTGAACCGATTTTGACCGGCTCAAACCAGAGCAGACCGGCTCAAACCAGACCAGACCGGCTCCAACCGGTTTTGACCGGATCAAAGCCGTTTTGACCGGATCTAACCGGACTCGACCGTCCCAGACCAGCTGAAACCGGATCAAACCGGAGCAGACCGGCCCAGACCGCCTAAAACTGGGACACAAATCGGTTTTGACCAGTTCAAACCAGACCAGACCGGCTCAAACCGGTTTTCACCGGCTCAAAGCGGTTTTGACCGGATCAAACCAGACTCTACCTTCCCAGATGAGCTGAAAGCAGGTCAAACAGGACCAGACCGGTACAGACCGGCTGAAAGCGGGCCACAAAGCGGTTTTGACCAGCTGAAACCAGACCAGATCAGCTCAAACCGTTTTTGACCGACCTGAGCCGGTTTTGACCGGCTCAAACCAGACCAGACCGGTTCAAACTGGTTTTGTCTGCCTGAGTTTGGTTTTGACTGCCTGAAACCGGTTTTTGATCAGCTCAAACCACTCCAGACCGGGTAAAACCCGTTTTTACTGGCTTAAACCAGTTTTGACCTGATTAGACCAGCTCAAACCAGACCAGACCGGTTCAATCCGGTTTTGATCGTCACAAACCGGTTTTGAATGGCTCGAACTGGTTTTGACCGGCTCAAACCACACCAGACCGGCTGAAACCGGTTTTGACTGGCTAAAACCGGGTTTGACAGAATGAGTCCGGATCAAACCGAGTCAGACCGGCCCAGACCGGCTAAAACCGTATCAAACCATACCCGACCGGCCCAGACTACCTAAAACTGGGCCACAAACCGGTTTTGACCAGTTCAAACAAGGCCAGACCGGCTCAAACCGATTTTGATCGACCTGAGCCGGTTTTGAACGGCTCAATCAAGACCAGACCGGTTCAAACCGGTTTTGACTGGCTCAATCCGGTTTTGACCGGCTCAAACCGCTCCAGACCGGCTAAAACCGGTTTTCACTAGCTCAAACTGGTTTTGATCTGATTACACCGGATCAAACCGGACCAGACCAGCTCAGACAGGCTCGAATCGGGTTTGACTGGCTTCCACCAGACCAAACCGGCTCAAACCTGTTTTGACCGGCTCAAACCAGACCAGACCGGCTCAAATCAGACCAGACCGGCTCAAACCTGTTTTGACCGGGTCAAACCGGTTTTGAACTGCTCAAACCACACCAGACAGGCTGAAACCGGTTTTGACCGGCTAAAACCGGTTTTGACCGGATGAGGCCGGATCAAACCGAATCAGACGGGCCCAGACCGGCTAAAATCGGATCAAACCGGACCAGACCGGCCCAGAATGCCTAAAACTGGGCCACAAACCGGTTTTGACCGGTTCAAACCAGACCAGACTGGCTCAAAGCGCTTTTGACCGGCTCGAACCGGTTTTGCCCGGCTCAAACCAGAGCAGACCGGCTCAAACCAGATCATACTGTTTCAAACCGGTTTTGACCGGCTCAAAGCGGTTTTGACCGGATCAAACCGGACTCGACCGACCCAGACCAGCTGAAACCAGATCAAACTGGAGCAGACCGGCCCAGACCGGCTGCAACCGGGACACAAACCGGTTTTGACTGGCTCAAACCAGACCAGACCGGCTCAAACCGGTTTTGACCGACCTGAGCCGGTTTAGACCGGCTCAACCAAGACCAGACCAGCTCAATCCAGACCAGAGCGGTTCAAACCGGTTTTGACCGGATCACAACGGATCAAACCGGACCAGACTGGCTCACACCGGATCGAACTGGCCCAGACAGCCCCAGACCGGCTGAAGCCGGATCAAACCAGACGAGAGTGGCACAGACCGCCTAAAACCGGGCCAGACCGGCTCAAATCGGCTTTGACCGGCTCAAACCAGACCAGACAGGTTCAAACTGGTTTAGACCGGCTCAATCCGGTTTTCACCGGCTCAAACCGGTTTTGACCAGCTCAAACCTCTCCAGACCGGCTAAAACCGGTTATCAACGGCCCAAACTGGTATTGACGTGATTAGACCGGGTTAAACCAGACCAGACCGGCTCAAACCTGTTTTGACCGGGTCAAACCGGTTTTGAACTGCTCAAACCACACCAGACAGGCTGAAACCGGTTTTGACCGGCTAAAACCGGGTTTGACCGGTTGAGGCCGGATCAAACCGAATCAGACTGGCCCAGACTGGCTACAATCCGATCAAACCATACCCGACCGCCCCAGACTGCCTAAAACTGGGCCACAAACCGGTTTTGACCGGTTCAAGCCAGGCCAGACCGGCTCAAACTGGTTTTGACCGGCTCAAAGCGGTTTTGACCGGATCAAACCAGACTCTACCGGCCCAGATGAGGTGAAAGTGGTACAAACAGGACCAGACCGGCCCAGACCGGCTGAAAGCGGGCCACAAAGTGGTTTTGACTGCCTGAAACCAGACCAGATAGGCTCAAACCGATTTTGAGCGACCTGAGCCGGTTTTGACCGGCTCAAACCAGACCAGACCGGTTCAAACCGGTTTTGAGAGCCTCAATTCGGTTTCGACCGGCTGAAACCCGTTTTGACAGTCTCAAACCACTCCAGTCCGGGTAAAACCGGCTTGACCGGCTTAAACCGGTTTTGACCTGATTAGACCAGCTCAAACCAGACCAGACCGGTTCAATCCGGTTTTGATCGTCACAAACCGGTTTTGAACGGCTCGAACCGTTTTTGACCGGCTCAAACCACACCAGACCGGCTGAAACCGGTTTTGACCAGCTAAAACCTGGTTTGACCGGATGAGACTGGAACAAACCGAATCAGACTGGCCCAGACCGGCTACAATCCGATCAAACCGTACCCGACCGCCCCAGACTGCCTAAAACTGCGCCACAAACCAGTTTTGACCGGTTCAAGCCAGGCCAGACCGGCTCAAACCGATTTTGACCGGCTCAAAGCGGTTTTGACCTGCTCAAACCACACCAGACCGGCTGAAACCGTTTATGACTGGCTAAAACCGGATTTGACTGGATGAGACCAGATCAAACCGAATCAGACTGGCCCAGACCGGCTAAAATCGGATCACACCGTACCAGACCGGCCCAGAACGCCTAAAACTGGGCCACAAACCGGTTTTGACCGGTGCAAACCAGACCAGACTGGCTCAAACCGGTTTTCACCATCCTGAGACGGTTTTGACCGGCTCCAACCAGACCAAACCGGTTCAAACCGGTTTTGACTGCCTCAATCCGGTTTTGACCGGCTGATACCTGTTTTGACCAGCTAAAACCGGGTTTGACCAGATGAGACTGGATCAAACCGAATCAGACTGGCCCAGACCGGCTACAATCCGATCAAACAGTACCCGACCACCCCAGACTGCCTAAAACTGGGCCACAAACCGGTTTTGACCGGTTCAAGCCAGGCCAAACCGGCTCAAACCGGTTTTGACCGGCTCAAAGCGGTTTTGACCGGATCAAACCAGACTCGACCGGCACAGACAAGCTGAAACCGGATCAAACTGGACCAGACCGGCCCAGACCGGCTGAAAGCGGGCCACAAAGCGGTTTTCACCGGCTGAAACCATACCAGACCGGCTCAAACCGGTTTTGAACGGCCTGAGATGGTTTAGAATGGCTCAAACCAGACCAGACCGGTTCAAACCGGTTTTGACTGCCTCAATTCGGTTTTGACCGGCTGAAACCAGTTTTGACCGGCTCATACCACTCCAGACCGGGTAAAACCGGTTTTTACCGGCTTAAAGCGGTTTTGACCTGATTAGAACAGCTCAAACCAGTCCAGACCGGTTCAATCCGGTTTTGATCAGCACAAACCAGTTTTGAACAGCTCGAACCGGTTTTGACCGGCTCAAACCACACCAGACCGGCTGAAACCGGTTTTGACAGGCTAATACCGGGTTTGACCAGATGAGACCAGATCAAACCGAATCAGACCGGCCCAGACCGGCTAAAATCGTATCAAACCGTACCCGACCGGCCCAGACTGCCCACAACTGGGACACAAACCGGTTTTGACCAGTTCAAACCAGACCAGACCGGCTCAAACCGGTTTTCACCGGCTCAAAGCGGTTTTGACCGGATCAAACCAGACTCTACCGGCCCAGATGAGCTGAAAGCAGGTCAAACAGGACCAGACCGGCCCAGACCGGCTGAAAGCGGGCCACAAAGCGGTTTTGACCGGCTGAAACCAGACCAGATCGGCTCAAACCGTTTTTGACCGACCTGAGCCGGTTTTGACCGGCTCAAACCAGACCAGACCGGTTCAAACCGGTTTTGACTGCCTCAATTTGGTTTTGACCGCCTGAAACCGGTTTTGACCAGCTCAAACCACTCCAGACCGGTTAAAACCCGTTTTTACCGGCTTAAACCGGTTTTGACCTGATTAGACCAGCTCAAACCAGACCAGACCAGTTCAATCCGGTTTTGATCGTCACAAACCGGATTTGAATGGCTCGAAAAGGTTTTGACTGGCTCAAACCACACCAGACCGGCTGAAACCGGTTTTGACCGGCTAAAACCAGGTTTGACCGGATGAGAATGGATCAAACCGAATCAGACCAGCCCAGAGCGGCTATAATCGGATCAAACCATACCCGACCGGCCCAGACTGCCTACAACTGGGCCACAACCCGGTTTTGACCGGTTCAAACCAGGCCAGACCGGCTCAAACCGATTTTGATCGACCTGAGCCGGTTTTGAACGGCTCAAACAAGACCAGACCGGTTCAAACCAGTTTTGACTGGCTCAATCCGGTTTTGACCGGCTCAAACCAGTCCAGACCGTCTAAAACCGGTTTTCACTGGCTCAAACCGGTTTTGATAGGATTAGACCAGATCAAACCGGACCAGTCCGGCTCAGACAGGCTCGAATCGGTTTTGACTGGCTTCAACCAGACCAAACCGGCTCAAACCGGTTTTGACCGACTCAAACCAGACCAGACCATCTCACACCTGTTTTAACTGGGTCAAACCGGTTTTGACCGGCTAAAACCGGTTTTGACAGGATGAGGCGGGATCAAACCGAATCAGACGGGCCCAGACCGGCTAAAATTGGATCAAACCGGACCAGACCGGCCCAGACCGCCTAAAACTGGGCCACAAACCGGTTTTGACCGGTGCAAACCAGACCAGACCGGCTCAAACCGGTTTTGACCGAACTGAGCCAGTTTTGAACGGCCCAAACCAGACCAGACCGGTACAAACCCGTTTTGACTCCCTCAATCCGGTTTTGACCGGCTGAAACCGGTTTTGACCGGCTCAAACCACTACAGACCGGTTAAAACCTGTTTTCAGCCGCTTAAACCGGTTTTGACCAGATTAGACCAGCTCAAACCGGACCAGACCGGTTCAATGCGGTTTTTAACTGGCACAAACCGGTTTTGAACGGCTCGAACCGGTTTTGACCGGCTCAAAGCGGTTTTGACCTACCTGAGCCTGTTTTCACAGGCTCGAACCAGACCAGACCGGCTCAAACCCGTTCTGACCGGCTCAAACCACACCAGACCGGCTGAAACCGGTTTTGACCGGCTAAAACCGGGTTTGACCGGATGAGACTGGATCAAACCGAATCAGACTGGCCCAGACTGGCTACAATCCGATCAAACCATACCCGACCGCCCCAGACTGCCTAAAACTGGGCCACAAACCGGTTTTGACCGGTTCAAGCCAGGCCAGACCGGCTCAAACCGGTTTTGACCGGCTCAAAGCGGTTTTGACCGGATCAAACCAGACTCTACCGGCCCAGATGAGGTGAAAGTGGTTCAAACAGGACCAGACCGGCCCAGACCGCCTAAAACTGGGACACAAACCGGTTTTGACCAGTTCAAACCAGAGCAGACCGGCTCAAAGCGGTTTTGACCGGATCAAACCAGACTCTACATGCCCAGATGAGCTGAAAGCGGGTCAAACAGGACCAGACCGGTACAGACCGGCTGAAAGCGGGCCACAAAGCGGTTTTGACCGGATGAAACCAGACCAGATCGGCTCAAACCGTTTTTGACCTTCCTGAACCGGTTTTGACCAGCTCAAACCACAAAAGACCTGTTCAATCCGGTTTTGACTGCTTCAGTTTGGTTTTGACTGCCTGAAACCGGTTTTGACCGGCTCAAACCACTCCAGACAGGGTAAAACCCGTTTTTACCGGCTTAAACCGGTTTTGACCTGATTAGACCAGCTCAATCCAGACCAGACCGGTTCCATACGGTTTTGATCATCACAAAGCGGTTTTGAATGGCTCGAACCGGTTTTGACCGGCTCAAACCACACCAGAGCGGATGAAACCGGTTTTGACCGGCTCAAACCGTGTTTGACCGGATGAGACCGGATCAAACCGTATCAGACCGGCCCAAACCAGCTAAAATCGGATCAAACCGGACCAGACCGGCCCAGAACGCCTAAAACTGGGCCACAAACCGGTTTTGACCGGTTCAAAACAGACCAGAGCAGCTCAAAGCGGTTTTGACCGGCTCGAACCGATTTTGACCGGCTCAAACCAGAGCAGACCGGCTCAAACCAGACCAGACCGGCTCCAACCGGTTTTGACCGGATCAAAGCCGTTTTGACCGGATCTAACCGGACTCGACCGTCCCAGACCAGCTGAAACCGGATCAAACCGGAGCAGACCGGCCCAGACCGCCTAAAACTGGGACACAAATCGGTTTTGACCAGTTCAAACCAGACCAGACCGGCTCAAACCGGTTTTAACCGGCTCAAAGCGGTTTTGACCGGATCAAACCAGACTCTACCTTCCCAGATGAGCTGAAAGCAGGTCAAACAGGACCAGACCGGTACAGACCGGCTGAAAGCGGGCCACAAAGCGGTTTTGACCAGCTGAAACCAGACCAGATCAGCTCAAACCGTTTTTGACCGACCTGAGCCGGTTTTGACCGGCTCAAACCAGACCAGACCGGTTCAAACCGGTTTTGTCTGCCTGAGTTTGGTTTTGACTGCCTGTAACCGGTTTTGATCAGCTCAAACCACTCCAGACCGGGTAAAACCCGTTTTTTACTGGCTTAAACCAGTTTTGACCTGATTAGACCAGCTCAAACCAGACCAGACCGGTTCAATCCGGTTTTGATCGTCACAAACTGGTTTTGAATGGCTCGAACTGGTTTTGACCGGCTCAAACCACACCAGACCGGCTGAAACCGGTTTTGACTGGCTAAAACCGGGTTTGACAGAATGAGTCCGGATCAAACCGAATCAGACCGGCCCAGACCGGCTAAAACCGTATCAAACCATACCCGACCGGCCCAGACTACCTAAAACTGGGCCACAAACCGGTTTTGACCAGTTCAAACAAGGCCAGACCGGCTCAAACCGATTTTGATCGACCTGAGCCGGTTTTGAACGGCTCAATCAAGACCAGACCGGTTCAAACCGGTTTTGACTGGCTCAATCCGGTTTTGACCGGCTCAAACCGCTCCAGACCGGCTAAAACCGGTTTTCACTGGCTCAAACCGGTTTTGATCTGATTACACCGGATCAAACCGGACCAGACCAGCTCAGACAGGCTCGAATCGGGTTTGACTGGCTTCCACCAGACCAAACCGGCTCAAACCTGTTTTGACCAGCTCAAACCAGACCAGACCGGCTCAAATCAGACCAGACCGGCTCAAACCTGTTTTGACCGGGTCAAACGGTTTTGAACTGCTCAAACCACACCAGACAGGCTGAAACCGGTTTTGACCGGCTAAAACCGGTTTTGACCGGATGAGGCCGGATCAAACCGAATCAGACGGGCCCAGACGGCTAAAATCGGATCAAACCGGACCAGACCGGCCAGAATGCCTAAAACTGGGCCACAAACCGGTTTTGACCGGTTCAAACCAGACCAGACTGGCTCAAAGCGCTTTTGACTGGCTCGAACCGGTTTTGACCGGCTCAAACCAGAGCAGACCGGCTCAAACCAGATCATACCGTTTCAAACCGGTTTTGACCGGCTCAAAGCGGTTTTGACCGGATCAAACCGGACTCGACCGACCCAGACCAGATGAAACCAGATCAAACTGGAGCAGACCGGCCCAGACCGGCTGCAACCGGGACACAAACCGGTTTTGACTGGCTCAAACCAGACCAGACCGGCTCAAACCGGTTTTGACCGACCTGAGCCGGTTTAGACCGGCTCAACCAAGACCAGACCAGCTCAATCCGGACCAGAGCGGTTCAAACCGGTTTTGACCGGATCACAACGGATCAAACCGGACCAGACTGGCTCACACCGGATCGAACTGGCCCAGACAGGCCCAGACCGGCTGAAGCCGGATCAAACCAGACGAGAGTGGCACAGACCGCCTAAAACCGGGCCAGACCGGCTCAAATCGGCTTTGACCGGCTCAAACCAGACCAGACAGGTTCAAACTGGTTTAGACCGGCTCAATCCGGTTTTCACCGGCTCAAACCGGTTTTGACCAGCTCAAACCTCTCCAGACCGGCTAAAACCGGTTTTCAACGGCCCAAACTGGTATTGACGTGATTAGACCGGGTCAAACCAGACCAGACCGGCTCAAACCTGTTTTGACCTGGTCAAAACCGGTTTTGAACTGCTCAAACCACACCAGACAGGCTGAAACCGGTTTTGACCGGCTAAAACCGGGTTTGACCGGTTGAGGCCGGATCAAACCGAATCAGACTGGCCCAGACTGGGTACAATCCGATCAAACCATACCCGACCGCCCCAGACTGCCTAAAACTGGGCCACAAACCGGTTTTTGACCGGTTCAAGCCAGGCCAGACCGGCTCAAACCGGTTTTGACCGGCTCAAAGCGGTTTTGACGGATCAAACCAGACTCTACCGGCCCAGATGAGGTGAAAGTGGTACAAACAGGACCAGACCGGCCCAGACCGGCTGAAAGCGGGCCACAAAGTGGTTTTGACTGCCTGAAACCAGACCAGATAGGCTCAAACCGATTTTGAGCGACCTGAGCCGGTTTTGACCGGCTCAAACCAGACCAGACCGGTTCAAACCGGTTTTGAGAGCCTCAATTCGGTTTTGACCGGCTGAAACCCGTTTTGACAGTCTCAAACCACTCCAGTCCGGGTTAAAACCGGCTTGACCGGCTTAAACCGGTTTTGACCTGATTAGACCAGCTCAAACCAGACCAGACCGGTTCAATCCGGTTTTGATCGTCACAAACCGGTTTTGAACGGCTCGAACCGTTTTTGACCGGCTCAAACCACACCAGACCGGCTGAAACCGGTTTTGACCAGCTAAAACCTGGTTTGACCGGATGAGACTGGAACAAACCGAATCAGACTGGCCCAGACCGGCTACAATCCGATCAAACCGTACCCGACCGCCCCAGACTGCCTAAAACTGCGCCACAAACCAGTTTTGACCGGTTCAAGCCAGGCCAGACCGGCTCAAACCGATTTTGACCGGCTCAAAGCGGTTTTGACCTGCTCAAACCACACCAGACCGGCTGAAACCGTTTATGACTGGCTAAAACCGGATTTGACTGGATGAGACCAGATCAAACCGAATCAGACTGGCCCAGACCGGCTAAAATCGGATCACACCGTACCAGACCGGCCCAGAACGCCTAAAAACTGGGCCACAAACCGGTTTTGACCGGTGCAAACCAGACCAGACTGGCTCAAACCGGTTTTCACCATCCTGAGACGGTTTTGACCGGCTCCAACCAGACCAAACCGGTTCAAACCGGTTTTGACTGCCTCAATCCGGTTTTTGACCGGCTGATACCTGTTTTGACCAGCTAAAACCGGGTTTGACCAGATGAGACCGGATCAAACCGAATCAGACTGGCCCAGACCGGCTACAATCCGATCAAACAGTACCCGACCACCCCAGACTGCCTAAAACTGGGCCACAAACCGGTTTTGACCGGTTCAAGCCAGGCCAAACCGGCTCAAACCGGTTTTGACCGGCTCAAAGCGGTTTTGACCGGATCAAACCAGACTCGACCGGCACAGACAAGCTGAAACCGGATCAAACTGGACCAGACCGGCCCAGACCGGCTGAAAGCGGGCCACAAAGCGGTTTTCACCGGCTGAAACCATACCAGACCGGCTCAAACCGGTTTTGAACGGCCTGAGATGGTTTAGAATGGCTCAAACCAGACCAGACCGGTTCAAACCGGTTTTGACTGCCTCAATTCGGTTTTGACCGGCTGAAACCAGTTTTGACCGGCTCATACCACTCCAGACCGGGGTAAAACCGGTTTTTACTGGCTTAAAGCGGTTTTGACCTGATTAGAACAGCTCAAACCAGTCCAGACCGGTTCAATCCGGTTTTGATCAGCACAAACCAGTTTTGGACAGCTCAAACCGGTTTTGACCGGCTCAAACCACACCAGACCGGCTGAAACCGGTTTTGACAGGCTAATACCGGGTTTGACCAGATGAGACCAGATCAAACCGAATCAGACCGGCCCAGACCGGCTAAAATCGTATCAAACCGTACCCGACCGGCCCAGACTGCCCACAACTGGGACACAAACCGGTTTTGACCAGTTCAAACCAGACCAGACCGGCTCAAACCGGTTTTCACCGGCTCAAAGCGGTTTTGACCGGATCAAACCAGACTCTACCGGCCCAGATGAGCTGAAAGCAGGTCAAACAGGACCAGACCGGCCCAGACCGGCTGAAAGCGGGCCACAAAGCGGTTTTGACCGGCTGAAACCAGACCAGATCGGCTCAAACCGTTTTTGACCGACCTGAGCCGGTTTTGACCGGCTCAAACCAGACCAGACCGGTTCAAACCGGTTTTGACTGCCTCAATTCGGTTTTGACCGGCTGAAACCAGTTTTGACCGGCTCATACCACTCCAGACCGGGTAAAACCGGTTTTTACCGGCTTAAAGCGGTTTTGACCTGATTAGAACAGCTCAAACCAGTCCAGACCGGTTCAATCCGGTTTTGATCAGCACAAACCAGTTTTGAACAGCTCGAACCGGTTTTGACCGGCTCAAACCACACCAGACCGGCTGAAACCGGTTTTGACAGGCTAATACCGGGTTTGACCAGATGAGACCAGATCAAACCGAATCAGACCGGCCCAGACCGGCTAAAATCGTATCAAACCGTACCCGACCGGCCCAGACTGCCCACAACTGGGACACAAACCGGTTTTGACCAGTTCAAACCAGACCAGACCGGCTCAAACCGGTTTTCACCGGCTCAAAGCGGTTTTGACCGATCAAACCAGACTCTACCGGCCCAGATGAGCTGAAAGCAGGTCAAACAGGACCAGACCGGCCCAGACCGGCTGAAAGCGGGCCACAAAGCGGTTTTGACCGGCTGAAACCAGACCAGATCGGCTCAAACCGTTTTTGACCGACCTGAGCCGGTTTTGACCGGCTCAAACCAGACCAGACCGGTTCAAACCGGTTTTGACTGCCTCAATTTGGTTTTGACCGCCTGAAACCGGTTTTGACCAGCTCAAACCACTCCAGACCGGTTAAAACCCGTTTTTACCGGCTTAAACCGGTTTTGACCTGATTAGACCAGCTCAAACCAGACCAGACCAGTTCAATCTGGTTTTGATCGTCACAAACCGGATTTGAATGGCTCGAAAAGGTTTTGACTGGCTCAAACCACACCAGACCGGCTGAAACCGGTTTTGACCGGCTAAAACCAGGTTTGACCGGATGAGAATGGATCAAACCGAATCAGACCAGCCCAGAGCGGCTATAATCGGATCAAACCATACCCGACCGGCCCAGACTGCCTACAACTGGGCCACAACCCGGTTTTGACCGGTTCAAACCAGGCCAGACCGGCTCAAACCGATTTTGATCGACCTGAGCCGGTTTTGAACGGCTCAAACAAGACCAGACCGGTTCAAACCAGTTTTGACTGGCTCAATCCGGTTTTGACCGGCTCAAACCAGTCCAGACCGTCTAAAACCGGTTTTCACTGGCTCAAACCGGTTTTGATAGGATTAGACCAGATCAAACCGGACCAGTCCGGCTCAGACAGGCTCGAATCGGTTTTGACTGGCTTCAACCAGACCAAACCGGCTCAAACCGGTTTTGACCGACTCAAACCAGACCAGACCGTCTCACACCTGTTTTAACTGGGTCAAACCGGTTTTGACCGGCTAAAACCGGTTTTGACAGGATGAGGCAGGATCAAACCGAATCAGACGGGCCCAGACCGGCTAAAATTGGATCAAACCGGACCAGACCGGCCCAGACCGCCTAAAACTGGGCCACAAACCGGTTTTGACCGGTGCAAACCAGACCAGACCGGCTCAAACCGGTTTTGACCGAACTGAGCCAGTTTTGAACGGCCCAAACCAGACCAGACCGGTACAAACCCGTTTTGACTCCCTCAATCCGGTTTTGACCGGCTGAAACCGGTTTTGACCGGCTCAAACCACTACAGACCGGTTAAAACCTGTTTTCAGCCGCTTAAACCGGTTTTGACCAGATTAGACCAGCTCAAACCGGACCAGACCGGTTCAATGCGGTTTTTAACTGGCACAACCGGTTTTGAACGGCTCGAACCGGTTTTGACCGGCTCAAAGCGGTTTTGACCTACCTGAGCCTGTTTTCACAGGCTCGAACCAGACCAGACCGGCTCAAACCCGTTCTGACCGGCTCAAACCACACCAGACCGGCTGAAACCGGTTTTGACCAGCTAAAACCGGGTTTGACGGATGAGACTGGATCAAACCGAATCAGACTGGCCCAGACTGGCTACAATCCGATCAAACCATACCCGACCGCCCCAGACTGCCTAAAACTGGGCCACAAACCGGTTTTTGACCGGTTCAAGCCAGGCCAGACCGGCTCAAACCGGTTTTGACCGGCTCAAAGCGGTTTTGACCGGATCAAACCAGACTCTACCGGCCCAGATGAGGTGAAAGTGGTTCAAACAGGACCAGACCGGCCCAGACCGCCTAAAACTGGGACACAAACCGGTTTTGACCAGTTCAAACCAGAGCAGACCGGCTCAAAGCGGTTTTGACCGGATCAAACCAGACTCTACATGTCCAGATGAGCTGAAAGCGGGTCAAACAGGACCAGACCGGTACAGACCGGCTGAAAGCGGGCCACAAAGCGGTTTTGACCGGATGAAACCAGACCAGATCGGCTCAAACCGTTTTTGACCTTCCTGAACCGGTTTTGACCAGCTCAAACCACAAAAGACCTGTTCAATCCGGTTTTGACTGCTTCAGTTTGGTTTTGACTGCCTGAAACCGGTTTTGACCGGCTCAAACCACTCCAGACAGGGTAAAACCCGTTTTTACCGGCTTAAACCGGTTTTGACCTGATTAGACCAGCTCAATCCAGACCAGACCGGTTCCATACGGTTTTGATCATCACAAAGCGGTTTTGAACGGCTCGAACCGGTTTTGACCGGCTCAAACCACACCAGAGCGGATGAAACCGGTTTTGACCGGCTCAAACCGTGTTTGACCGGATGAGACCGGATCAAACTGTATCAGACCGGCCCAAACCAGCTAAAATCGGATCAAACCGGACCAGACCGGCCCAGAACGCCTAAAACTGGGCCACAAACCGGTTTTGACCGGTTCAAAACAGACCAGAGCAGCTCAAAGCGGTTTTGACCGGCTCGAACCGATTTTGACCGGCTCAAACCAGAGCAGACCGGCTCAAACCAGACCAGACCGGCTCCAACCGGTTTTGACCGGATCAAAGCCGTTTTGACCGGATCTAACCGGACTCGACCGTCCCAGACCAGCTGAAACCGGATCAAACCGGGGCAGACCGGCCCAGACCGCCTAAAACTGGGACACAAATCGGTTTTGAACAGTTCAAACCAGACCAGACCGGCTCAAACCGGTTTTAACCGGCTCAAAGCGGTTTTGACCGGATCAAACCAGACTCTACCTTCCCAGATGAGCTGAAAGCAGGTCAAACAGGACCAGACCGGTACAGACCGGCTGAAAGCGGGCCACAAAGCGGTTTTGACCAGCTGAAACCAGACCAGATCAGCTCAAACCGTTTTTGACCGACCTGAGCCGGTTTTGACCGGCTCAAACCAGACCAGACCGGTTCAAACCGGTTTTGTCTGCCTGAGTTTGGTTTTGACTGCCTGTAACCGGTTTTGATCAGCTCAAACCACTCCAGACCGGGTAAAACCCGTTTTTACTGGCTTAAACCAGTTTTGACCTGATTAGACCAGCTCAAACCAGACCAGACCGGTTCAATCCGGTTTTTGATCGTCACAAACCGGTTTTGAATGGCTCGAACTGGTTTTGACCGGCTCAAACCACACCAGACCGGCTGAAACCGGTTTTGACTGGCTAAAACCGGGTTTGACAGAATGAGTCCGGATCAAACCGAATCAGACCGGCCCAGACCGGCTAAAACCGTATCAAACCATACCCGACCGGCCCAGACTACCTAAAACTGGGCCACAAACCGGTTTTGACCAGTTCAAACAAGGCCAGACCGGCTCAAACCGATTTTGATCGACCTGAGCCGGTTTTGAACGGCTCAATCAAGACCAGACCGGTTCAAACCGGTTTTGACTGGCTCAATCCGGTTTTGACCGGCTCAAACCGCTCCAGACCGGCTAAAACCGGTTTTCACTGGCTCAAACCGGTTTTGATCTGATTACACCGGATCAAACCGGACCAGACCAGCTCAGACAGGCTCGAATCGGGTTTGACTGGCTTCCACCAGACCAAACCGGCTCAAACCTGTTTTGACCGGCTCAAATCAGACCAGACCGGCTCAAACCTGTTTTGACCGGGTCAAACCGGTTTTGAACTGCTCAAACCACACCAGACAGGCTGAAACCGGTTTTGACCGGCTAAAACCGGTTTTGACCGGATGAGGCCGGATCAAACCGAATCAGACGGGCCCAGACCGGCTAAAATCGGATCAAACCGGACCAGACCGGCCCAGAATGCCTAAAACTGGGCCACAAACCGGTTTTGACCGGTTCAAACCAGACCAGACTGGCTCAAAGCGCTTTTGACCGGCTCGAACCGGTTTTGACCGGCTCAAACCAGAGCAGACCGGCTCAAACCAGATCATACCGTTTCAAACCGGTTTTGCCGTTTCAAACCGGTTTTGACCAGCTCAAAGCGGTTTTGACCGGATCAAACCGGACTCGACCGACCCAGACCAGCTGAAACCAGATCAAACTGGAGCTGACCGGCCCAGACCGGCTGCAACCGGGACACAAACCGGTTTTGACTGGCTCAAACCAGACCAGACCGGCTCAAACCGGTTTTGACCGACCTGAGCCGGTTTAGACCGGCTCAACCAAGACCAGACCAGCTCAATCCGGACCAGAGCGGTTCAAACCGGTTTTGACCGGATCACAACGGATCAAACCGGACCAGACTGGCTCACACCGGATCGAACTGGCCCAGACAGGCCCAGACCGGCTGAAGCCGGATCAAACCAGACGAGAGTGGCACAGACCGCCTAAAACCGGGCCAGACCGGCTCAAATCGGCTTTGACCGGCTCAAACCAGACCAGACAGGTTCAAAACTGGTTTAGACCGGCTCAATCCGGTTTTCACCGGCTCAAACCGGTTTTGACCAGCTCAAACCTCTCCAGACCGGCTAAAACCGGTTTTCAACGGCCCAAACTGGTATTGACGTGATTAGACCGGGTCAAACCAGACCAGACCGGCTCAAACCTGTTTTGACCGGGTCAAAACCGGTTTTGAACTGCTCCAAACCACACCAGACAGGCTGAAACCGGTTTTGACCGGCTAAAACCGGGTTTGACCGGTTGAGGCCGGATCAAACCGAATCAGACTGGCCCAGACTGGCTACAATCCGATCAAACCATACCCGACCGCCCCAGACTGCCTAAAACTGGGCCACAAACCGGTTTTGACCGGTTCAAGCCAGGCCAGACCGGCTCAAACTGGTTTTGACCGGCTCAAAGCGGTTTTGACCGGATCAAACCAGACTCTACCGGCCCAGATGAGGTGAAAGTGGTACAAACAGGACCAGACTGGCCCAGACCGGCTGAAAGCGGGTCACAAAGTGGTTTTGACTGCCTGAAACCAGACCAGATAGGCTCAAACGATTTTGAGCGACCTGAGCCGGTTTTGACCGGCTCAAACCAGACCAGACCGGTTCAAACCGGTTTTGAGAGCCTCAATTCGGTTTTGACCGGCTGAAACCCGTTTTGACAGTCTCAAACCACTCCAGTCCGGGTAAAACCGGCTTGACCGGCTTAAACCGGTTTTGACCTGATTAGACCAGCTCAAACCAGACCAGACCGGTTCAATCCGGTTTTGATCGTCACAAACCGGTTTTGAACGGCTCGAACCGTTTTTGACCGGCTCAAAACCACACCAGACCGGCTGAAACCGGTTTTGACCAGCTAAAACCTGGTTTGACCGGATGAGACTGGAACAAACCGAATCAGACTGGCCCAGACCGGCTACAATCCGATCAAACCGTACCCCGACCCGCCCCAGACTGCCTAAAACTGCGCCACAAACCAGTTTTGACCGGTTCAAGCCAGGCCAGACCGGCTCAAACCGATTTTTGACCGGCTCAAAGCGGTTTTGACCTGCTCAAACCACACCAGACCGGCTGAAACCGTTTATGACTGGCTAAAACCGGATTTGACTGGATGAGACCAGATCAAACCGAATCAGACTGGCCCAGACCGGCTAAAATCGGATCACACCGTACCAGACCGGCCCAGAACGCCTAAAACTGGGCCAACAAACCGGTTTTGACCGGTGCAAACCAGACCAGACTGGCTCAAACCGGTTTTCACCATCCTGAGACGGTTTTGACCGGCTCCAACCAGACCAAACCGGTTCAAACCGGTTTTGACTGCCTCAATCCGGTTTTGACCGGCTGATACCTGTTTTGACCAGCTAAAAACCGGGTTTGACCAGATGAGACCGGATCAAACCGAATCAGACTGGCCCAGACCGGCTACAATCCGATCAAACAGTACCCCGACCACCCCAGACTGCCTAAAACTGGGCCACAAACCGGTTTTGACCGGTTCAAGCCAGGCCAAACCGGCTCAAACCGGTTTTGACCGGCTCAAAGCGGTTTTGACCGGATCAAACCAGACTCGACCGGCACAGACAAGCTGAAACCGGATCAAACTGGACCAGACCCGGCCCAGACCGGCTGAAAGCGGGCCACAAAGCGGTTTTCACCGGCTGAAACCATACCAGACCGGCTCAAACCGGTTTTGAACGGCCTGAGATGGTTTAGAATGGCTCAAACCAGACCAGACCGGTTCAAACCGGTTTTGACTGCCTCAATTCGGTTTTGACCGGCTGAAACCAGTTTTGACCGGCTCATACCACTCCAGACCGGGTAAAACCGGTTTTTACCTGGCTTAAAAGCGGTTTTGACCTGATTAGAACAGCTCAAACCAGTCCAGACCGGTTCAATCCGGTTTTGATCAGCACAAACCAGTTTTGGACAGCTCAAACCGGTTTTGACCGGCTCAAACCACACCAGACCGGCTGAAACCGGTTTTGACAGGCTAATACCCGGGTTTGACCAGATGAGACCAGATCAAACCGAATCAGACCGGCCCAGACCGGCTAAAATCGTATCAAACCGTACCCGATCCCGGCCCAGACTGCCCACAACTGGGACACAAACCGGTTTTGACAGTTCAAACCAGACCAGACCGGCTCAAAACCGGTTTCTCACCGGCTCAAAGCGGTTTTGACCGGATCAAACCAGACTCTACCGGCCCAGATGAGCTGAAAGCAGGTCAAACAGGACCAGACCGGCCCAGACCGGCTGAAAGCGGGCCACAAAGCGGTTTTGACCGGCTGAAACCAGACCAGATCGGCTCAAACCGTTTTTGACCGACCTGAGCCGGTTTTGACCGGCTCAAACCAGACAGACCGGTTCAAACCGGTTTTGACTGCCTCAATTTGGTTTTGACCGCCTGAAAACCGGTTTTGACCAGCTCAAACCACTCCAGACCCGGTTAAAACCCGTTTTTTTACCGGCTTAAACCGGTTTTGACCTGATTAGACCAGCTCAAACCAGACCAGACCAGTTCAATCCGGTTTTGATCGTCACAAACCGGATTTGAATGGCTCGAAAAGGTTTTGACTGGCTCAAACCACACCAGACCGGCTGAAACCGGTTTTGACCGGCTAAAACCAGGTTTGACCGGATGAGACCGGATCAAACCGAATCAGACCAGCCCAGAGCGGCTATAATCGGATCAAACCATACCCGACCGGCCCAGACTGCCTACAACTGGGCCACAACCCGGTTTTGACCGGTTCAAAACCAGGCCAGACCGGCTCAAACCGATTTTGATCGACCTGAGCCGGTTTGAACGGCTCAATCAAGACCAGACCGGTTCAAACCAGTTTTTGACTGGCTCAATCCGGTTTTGACCGGCTCAAACCAGTCCAGACCGTCTAAAACCGGTTTTCACTGGCTCAAACCGGTTTTGATAGGATTAGACCGGATCAAACCGGACCAGACCGGCTCAGACAGGCTCGAATCGGTTTTGACTGGCTTCAACCAGACCAAACCGGCTCAAACCGGTTTTGACCGACTCAAACCAGACCAGACCGGCTCAAACCTGTTTTGACTGGGTCAAAACCGGTTTTGACCGGCTAAAACCGGTTTTTGACAGGATGAGGCGGGATCAAACCGAATCAGACGGGCCCAGACCGGCTAAAATCGGATCAAACCGGACCAGACCGTCCCAGACCACCTAAACTGGGCCACAAACCCGGTTTTGACCGGTGCAAACCAGACCAGACCGGCTCAAAACCGGTTTTGACCGAACTGAGCCAGTTTTGAACGGCCCAAACCAGACCAGACCCGGTACAAACCCGTTTTGACTCCCTCAATCCGGTTTTGACCGGCTGAAAACCGGTTTTGACCGGCTCAAACCACTACAGACCGGTTAAAACCTGTTTTCAGCCGCTTAAACCGGTTTTGACCTGATTAGACCAGCTCAAACCGGACCAGACCGGTTCAATGCGGTTTTTAAACTGGCACAAACCGGTTTTGAACGGCTCGAACCGGTTTTGACCGCTCAAAGCGGTTTTGACCTACCTGAGCCTGTTTTCACAGGCTCGAACCAGACCAGACCGGCTCAAACCCGTTCTGACCGGCTCAAACCACACCAGACCGGCTGAAAACGGTTTTGACCGGCTAAAACCGGGTTTGACCGGATGAGACTGGAACAAACCGAATCAGACTGGCCCAGACTGGCTACAATCCGATCAAACCATACCCGACTGCCCCAGACTGCCTAAACCTGGGCCACAAACCGGTTTTGACCGGTTCAAGCCAGGCCAGACCGGCTCAAACCGGTTTTGACCGGCTCAAAGCGGTTTTGACCGGATCAAACCAGACTCTACCGGCCCAGATGAGGTGAAAGTGGTTCAAACAGGACCAGACCCGGCCCAGGACCGCCTAAAACTGGGACACAAACCGGTTTTGACCAGTTCAAACCAGAGCAGACCGGCTCAAACCGGTTTTCCACCGGCTCAAAAGCGGTTTTGACCGGATCAAACCAGACTCTACATGCCCAGATGAGCTGAAAGCGGGTCAAACAGGACCAGACCAGTACAGACCGGCTGAAAGCGGGCCACAAAGCGGTTTTGACCGGATGAAACCAGACCAGATCGGCTCAAAACCGTTTTTGACCTTCCTGAACCGGTTTTGACCAGCTCAAACCACAAAAGACCTGTTCAATCCGGTTTTGACTGCTTCAGTTTGGTTTTGACTGCCTGAAACCGGTTTTGACCGGCTCAAACCACTCCAGACAGGGTAAAACCCGTTTTTACCGGCTTAAACCGGTTTTGACCTGATTAGACCAGCTCAATCCAGACCAGACCGGTTCAATACGGTTTTGATCATCACAAAGCGGTTTTGAACGGCTCGAACCGGTTTTGACCGGCTCAAACCACACCAGAGCGGATGAAACCGGTTTTGACCGGCTCAAACCGGGTTTGACCGGATGAGACCGGATCAAACCGTATCAGACCGGCCCAAACCAGCTAAAATCGGATCAAACCGGACCAGACCGGCCCAGAACGCCTAAAACTGGGCCACAAACCGGTTTTGACCCGGTTCAAAACAGACCGGAGCAGCTCAAAGCGGTTTTGACCGGCTTGAACCGATTTTGACCCGGCTCAAACCAGAGCAGACCGGCTCAAACCAGACCAGACCGGCTCCAACCGGTTTTGACCGGATCAAAGCCGTTTTGACCGGATCTAACCGGACTCGACCGTCCCAGACCAGCTGAAACCGGATCAAACCGGAGCAGACCGGCCCAGACCGCCTAAAACTGGGACACAATCGGTTTTGACCAGTTCAAACCAGACCAGACCGTCTCAAACCGGTTTTCACCGGCTCAAAGCGGTTTTGACCGGAATCAAACCAGACTCTACCTTCCCAGATGAGCTGAAAGCAGGTCAAACAGGACCAGACCGGTACAGACCGGCTGAAAGCGGGCCACAAAGCGGTTTTGACCAGCTGAAACCAGACCAGATCAGCTCAAAACCGTTTTTGACCGACCTGAGCCGGTTTTGACCGGCTCAAACCAGACCAGACCGGTTCAAACTGGTTTTGTCTGCCTGAGTTTGGTTTTGACTGCCTGAAACCGGTTTTGATCAGCTCAAACCACTCCAGACGGGTAAAACCCGTTTTTACTGGCTTAAACCAGTTTTGACCTGATTAGACCAGCTCAAACCAGACCAGACCGGTTCAATCCGGTTTTGATCGTCACAAACCGGTTTTGAATGGCTCGAACTGGTTTTGACCGGCTCAAACCACACCAGACCGGCTGAAACCGGTTTTGACTGGCTAAAACGGGTTTGACAGAATGAGTCCGGATCAAACCGAGTCAGACCGGCCCAGACCGGCTAAAACCGTATCAAACCATACCCGACCGGCCCAGACTACCTAAAACTGGGGCCACAAACCGGTTTTGACCAGTTCAAACAAGGCCAGACCGGCTCAAAACCGATTTTGATCGACCTGAGCCGGTTTTGAATGGCTCAATCAAGACCAGACCGGTTCAAACCGGTTTTGACTGGCTCAATCCGGTTTTGACCGGCTCAAACCGCTCCAGACCGGCTAAAACCGGTTTTCCACTGGCTCAAACTGGTTTTGATCTGATTACAACCGGATCAAACCGGACCAGACCAGCTCAGACAGGCTCGAATCGGGTTTGACTGGCTTCCACCAGACCAAACCGGCTCAAACCTGTTTTGACCGGCTCAAAAGACCAGACCGGCTCAAACCTGTTTTGACCGGGTCAAACCGGTTTTGAACTGCTCAAACCACACCAGACAGGCTGAAACCGATTTTGACCGGCTAAAACCGGTTTTGACCGGATGAGGCCGGATCAAACCGAATCAGACGGGCCCAGACCGGCTAAAATCGGATCAAACCGGACCAGACCGGCCCAGAATGCCTAAAACTGGGCCACAAACCGGTTTTGACCGGTTCAAACCAGACCAGTCTGGCTCAAAGCGCTTTTGACCGGCTCGAACCGCTTTTGACCGGCTCAAACCAGAGCAGACCGGCTCAAACCAGATCATACCGTTTCAAACCGGTTTTGACCGGCTCAAAGCGGTTTTGACCGGATCAAACCGGACTCGACCGACCCAGACCAGCTGAAACCAGATCAAACTGGAGCAGACCGGCCCAGACCGGCTGCAACCGGGACACAAACCGGTTTTGACTGGCTCAAACCAGACCAGACCGGCTCAAACCGGTTTTGACCGACCTGAGCCGGTTTAGACCGGCTCAACCAAGACCAGACCAGCTCAATCCGGACCAGAGCGGTTCAAACCGGTTTTGACCGGATCACAACGGATCAAACCGGACCAGACTGGCTCACACCGGATCGAACTGGCCCAGACAGGCCCAGACCGGCTGAAACCGGATCAAACCAGACGAGAGTGGCACAGACCGCCTAATGCCGGGCCAGACCGGTTCAAATCGGCTTTGACCGGCTCAAACCAGACCAGACAGGTTCAAACTGGTTTAGACCGGCTCAATCCGGTTTTCACCGGCTCAAACCGGTTTTGACCAGCTCAAACCTCTCCAGACCGGCTAAAACCGGTTTTCAACGGCCCAAACTGGTATTGACGTGATTAGACCGGGTCAAACCAGACCAGACCGGCTCAAACCTGTTTTGACCGGGTCAAACCGGTTTTGAACTGCTCAAACCACACCAGACAGGCTGAAACCGGTTTTGACCGGCTAAAACCGGGTTTGACCGGTTGAGGCCGGATCAAACCGAATCAGACTGGCCCAGACTGGCTACAATCCGATCAAACCATACCCGACCACCCCAGACTGCCTAAAACTGGGCCACAAACCGGTTTTGACCGGTTCAAGCCAGGCCAGACCGGCTCAAACTGGTTTTGACCTGCTCATAGCGGTTTTGACCGGATCAAACCAGACTCTACCGGCCCAGATGAGGTGAAAGTGGTACAAACAGGACCAGACCGGCCCAGACCGGCTGAAAGCGGGCCACAAAGTGGTTTTGACTGCCTGAAACCAGACCAGATAGGCTCAAACCGATTTTGAGCGACCTGAGCCGGTTTTGACCGGCTCAAACCAGACCAGACCGGTTCAAACCGGTTTTGAGAGCCTCAATTCGGTTTTGACCGGCTGAAACCCGTTTTGACAGTCTCAAACCACTCCAGTCCGGGTAAAACCGGCTTGACCGGCTTAAACCGGTTTTGACCTGATTAGACCAGCTCAAACCAGACCAGACCGGTTCAATCCGGTTTTGATCGTCACAAACCGGTTTTGAACGGCTCGAACCGTTTTTGACCGGCTCAAACCACACCAGACCGGCTGAAACCGGTTTTGACCAGCTAAAACCTGGTTTGACCGGATGAGACTGGAACAAACCGAATCAGACTGGCCCAGACCGGCTACAATCCGATCAAACCGCACCCGACCGCCCCAGACTGCCTAAAACTGCGCCACAAACCAGTTTTGACCGGTTCAAGCCAGGCCAGACCGGCTCAAACCGATTTTGACCGGCTCAAAGCGGTTTTGACCTGCTCAAACCACACCAGACCGGCTGAAACCGTTTTTGACTGGCTAAAACCGGATTTGACTGGATGAGACCAGATCAAACCGAATCAGACTGGCCCAGACCGGCTAAAATCGGATCACACCGTACCAGACCGGCCCAGAACGCCTAAAACTGGGCCACAAACCGGTTTTGACCGGTGCAAACCAGACCAGACTGGCTCAAACCGGTTTTCACCATCCTGAGACGGTTTTGACCGGCTCCAACCAGACCAAACCGGTTCAAACCGGTTTTGACTGCCTCAATCCGGTTTTGACCGGCTGATACCTGTTTTGACCAGCTAAAACCGGGTTTGACCAGATGAGACCGGATCAAACCGAATCAGACTGGCCCAGACCGGCTACAATCCGATCAAACAGTACCCGACCACCCCAGACTGCCTAAAACTGGGCCACAAACCGGTTTTGACCGGTTCAAGCCAGGCCAAACCGGCTCAAACCGGTTTTGACCGGCTCAAAGCGGTTTTGACCGGATCAAACCAGACTCGACCGGCACAGACAAGCTGAAACCGGATCAAACTGGACCAGACCGGCCCAGACCGGCTGAAAGCGGGCCACAAAGCGGTTTTCACCGGCTGAAACCATACCAGACCGGCTCAAACCGGTTTTGAACGGCCTGAGATGGTTTAGAATGGCTCAAACCAGACCAGACCGGTTCAAACCGGTTTTGACTGCCTCAATTCGGTTTTGACCGGCTGAAACCAGTTTTGACCGGCTCATACCACTCCAGACCGGGTAAAACCGGTTTTTACCGGCTTAAAGCGGTTTTGACCTGATTAGAACAGCTCAAACCAGTCCAGACCGGTTCAATCCGGTTTTGATCAGCACAAACCAGTTTTGAACAGCTCGAACCGGTTTTGACCGGCTCAAACCACACCAGACCGGCTGAAACCGGTTTTGACAGGCTAATACCGGGTTTGACCAGATGAGACCAGATCAAACCGAATCAGACCGGCCCAGACCGGCTAAAATCGTATCAAACCGTACCCGACCGGCCCAGACTGCCCACAACTGGGACACAAACCGGTTTTGACCAGTTCAAACCAGACCAGACCGGCTCAAACCGGTTTTCACCGGCTCAAAGCGGTTTTGACCGGATCAAACCAGACTCTACCGGCCCAGATGAGCTGAAAGCAGGTCAAACAGGACCAGACCGGCCCAGACCGGCTGAAAGCGGGCCACAAAGCGGTTTTGACCGGCTGAAACCAGACCAGATCGGCTCAAACCGTTTTTGACCGACCTGAGCCGGTTTTGACCGGCTCAAACCAGACCAGACCGGTTCAAACCGGTTTTGACTGCCTCAATTTGGTTTTGACCGCCTGAAACCGGTTTTGACCAGCTCAAACCACTCCAGACCGGTTAAAACCCGTTTTTACCGGCTTAAACCGGTTTTGACCTGATTAGACCAGCTCAAACCAGACCAGACCAGTTCAATCCGGTTTTGATCGTCACAAACCGGATTTGAATGGCTCGAAAAGGTTTTGACTGGCTCAAACCACACCAGACCGGCTGAAACCGGTTTTGACCGGCTAAAACCAGGTTTGACCGGATGAGACCGGATCAAACCGAATCAGACCGGCCCAGAGCGGCTATAATCGGATCAAACCATACCCGACCGGCCCAGACTGCCTACAACTGGGCCACAACCCGGTTTTGACCGGTTCAAACCAGGCCAGACCGGCTCAAACCGATTTTGATCGACCTGAGCCGGTTTTGAACGGCTCAATCAAGACCAGACCGGTTCAAACCAGTTTTGACTGGCTCAATCCGGTTTTGACCGGCTCAAACCAGTCCAGACCGTCTAAAACCGGTTTTCACTGGCTCAAACCGGTTTTGATAGGATTAGACCGCATCAAACCGGACCAGACCGGCTCAGACAGGCTCGAATCGGTTTTGACTGGCTTCAACCAGACCACACCGGCTCAAACCGGTTTTGACCGACTCAAACCAGACCAGACCGGCTCAAACCTGTTTTGACTGGGTCAAACCGGTTTTGACCGGCCTAAAACCGGTTTTGACAGGATGAGGCGGGATCAAACCGAATCAGACGGGCCCAGACCGGCTAAAATCGGATCAAACCGGACCAGACCGGCCCAGACCGCCTAAAACTGGGCCACAAACCGGTTTTGACCGGTGCAAACCAGACCAGACCGGCTCAAACCGGTTTTGACCGAACTGAGCCAGTTTTGAACGGCCCAAACCAGACCAGACCGGTACAAACCCGTTTTGACTCCCTCAATCCGGTTTTGACCGGCTGAAACCGGTTTTGACCGGCTCAAACCACTACAGACCGGTTAAAACCTGTTTTCAGCCGCTTAAACCGGTTTTGACCTGATTAGACCAGCTCAAACCGGACCAGACCGGTTCAATGCGGTTTTTAACTGGCACAAACCGGTTTTGAACGGCTCGAACCGGTTTTGACCGGCTCAAAGCGGTTTTGACCTACCTGAGCCTGTTTTCACAGGCTCGAACCAGACCAGACCGGCTCAAACCCGTTCTGACCGGCTCAAACCACACCAGACCGGCTGAAAACGGTTTTGACCGGCTAAAACCGGGTTTGACCGGATGAGACTGGATCAAACCGAATCAGACTGGCCCAGACTGGCTACAATCCGATCAAACCATACCCGACCGCCCCAGACTGCCTAAAACTGGGCCACAAACCGGTTTTGACCGGTTCAAGCCAGGCCAGACCGGCTCAAACCGGTTTTGACCGGCTCAAAGCGGTTTTGACCGGATCAAACCAGACTCTACCGGCCCAGATGAGGTGAAAGTGGTTCAAACAGGACCAGACCGGCCCAGACCGCCTAAAACTGGGACACAAACCGGTTTTGACCAGTTCAAACCAGAGCAGACCGGCTCAAACCGGTTTTCACCGGCTCAAAGCGGTTTTGACCGGATCAAACCAGACTCTACATGCCCAGATGAGCTGAAAGCGGGTCAAACAGGACCAGACCGGTACAGACCGGCTGAAAGCGGGCCACAAAGCGGTTTTGACCGGATGAAACCAGACCAGATCGGCTCAAACCGTTTTTGACCTTCCTGAACCGGTTTTGACCAGCTCAAACCACAAAAGACCTGTTCAATCCGGTTTTGACTGCTTCAGTTTGGTTTTGACTGTCTGAAACCGGTTTTGACCGGCTCAAACCACTCCAGACAGGGTAAAACCCGTTTTTACCGGCTTAAACCGGTTTTGACCTGATTAGACCAGCTCAATCCAGACCAGACCGGTTCAATACGGTTTTGATCATCACAAAGCGGTTTTGAATGGCTCGAACCGGTTTTCACCGGCTCAAACCACAGCAGAGCGGATGAAACCGGTTTTGATCGGCTCAAACCGGGTTTGACCGGATGAGACCGGATCAAACCGTATCAGACCGGCCCAAACCAGCTAAAATCGGATCAAACCGGACCAGACCGGCCCAGAACGCCTAAAACTGGGCCACAAACCGGTTTTGACCGCTTCAAAACAGACCAGAGCAGCTCAAAGCGGTTTTGACCGGCTCGAACCGATTTTGACCGGCTCAAACCAGAGCAGACCGGCTCAAACCAGACCAGACCGGCTCCAACCGGTTTTGACCGGATCAAAGCCGTTTTGACCGGATCTAACCGGACTCGACCGTCCCAGACCAGCTGAAACCGGATCAAACCGGAGCAGACCGGCCCAGACCGCCTAAAACTGGGACACAAATCGGTTTTGACCAGTTCAAACCAGACCAGACCGGCTCAAACCGGTTTTAACCGGCTCAAAGCGGTTTTGACCGGATCAAACCAGACTCTACCTTCCCAGATGAGCTGAAAGCAGGTCAAACAGGACCAGACCGGTACAGACCGGCTGAAAGCGGGCCACAAAGCGGTTTTGACCAGCTGAAACCAGACCAGATCAGCTCAAACCGTTTTTGACCGACCTGAGCCGGTTTTGACCGGCTCAAACCAGACCAGACCGGTTCAAACCGGTTTTGTCTGCCTGAGTTTGGTTTTGACTGCCTGAAACCGGTTTTGATCAGCTCAAACCACTCCAGACCGGGTAAAACCCGTTTTTACTGGCTTAAACCAGTTTTGACCTGATTAGACCAGCTCAAACCAGACCAGACCGGTTCAATCCGGTTTTGATCGTCACAAACCGGTTTTGAATGGCTCGAACTGGTTTTGACCGGCTCAAACCACACCAGACCGGCTGAAACCGGTTTTGACTGGCTAAAACCGGGTTTGACAGAATGAGTCCGGATCAAACCGAATCAGACCGGCCCAGACCGGCTAAAACCGTATCAAACCATACCCGACCGGCCCAGACTACCTAAAACTGGGCCACAAACCGGTTTTGACCAGTTCAAACAAGGCCAGACCGGCTCAAACCGATTTTGATTGACCTGAGCCGGTTTTGAACGGCTCAATCAAGACCAGACCGGTTCAAACCGGTTTTGACTGGCTCAATCCGGTTTTGACCGGCTCAAACCGCTCCAGACCGGCTAAAACCGGTTTTCACTGGCTCAAACCGGTTTTGATCTGATTACACCGGATCAAACCGGACCAGACCAGCTCAGACAGGCTCGAATCGGGTTTGACTGGCTTCCACCAGACCAAACCGGCTCAAACCTGTTTTGACCGGCTCAAACCAGACCAGACCGGCTCAAACCTGTTTTGACCGGGTCAAACCGGTTTTGAACTGCTCAAACCACACCAGACAGGCTGAAACCGGTTTTGACTGGCTAAAACCGGTTTTGACCGGATGAGGCCGGATCAAACCGAATCAGACGGGCCCAGACCGGCTAAAATCGGATCAAACCGGACCAGACCGGCCCAGAATGCCTAAAACTGGGCCACAAACCGGTTTTGACCGGTTCAAACCAGACCAGACTGGCTCAAAGCGCTTTTGACCGGCTCGAACCGCTTTTGACCGGCTCAAACCAGAGCAGACCGGCTCAAACCAGATCATACCGTTTCAAACCGGTTTTGACCGGCTCAAAGCGGTTTTGACCGGATCAAACCGGACTCGACCGACCCAGACCAGCTGAAACCAGATCAAACTGGAGCAGACCGGCCCAGACCGGCTGCAACCGGGACACAAACCGGTTTTGACTGGCTCAAACCAGACCAGACCGGCTCAAACCGGTTTTGACCGACCTGAGCCGGTTTAGACCGGCTCAACCAAGACCAGACCAGCTCAATCCGGACCAGAGCGGTTCAAACCGGTTTTGACCGGATCACAACGGATCAAACCGGACCAGACTGGCTCACACCGGATCGAACTGGCCCAGAAAGGCCCAGACCGGCTGAAGCCGGATCAAACCAGACGAGAGTGGCACAGACCGCCTAAAACCGGGCCAGACCGGCTCAAATCGGCTTTGACCGGCTCAAACCAGACCAGACAGGTTCAAACTGGTTTAGACCGGCTCAATCCGGTTTTCACCGGCTCAAACCGGTTTTGACCAGCTCAAACCTCTCCAGACCGGCTAAAACCGGTTTTCAACGGCCCAAACTGGTATTGACGTGATTAGACCGGGTCAAACCAGACCAGACCGTCTCAAACCTGTTTTGACCGGGTCAAACCGGTTTTGAACTGCTCAAACCACACCAGACAGGCTGAAACCGGTTTTGACCGGCTAAAACCGGGTTTGACCGGTTGAGGCCGGATCAAACCGAATCAGACTGGCCCAGACTGGCTACAATCCGATCAAACCATACCCGACCGCCCCAGACTGCCTAAAACTGGGCCACAAACCGGTTTTGACCGGTTCAAGCCAGGCCAGACCGGCTCAAACTGGTTTTGACCGGCTCAAATCGGTTTTGACCGGATCAAACCAGACTCTACCGGCCCAGATGAGGTGAAAGTGGTACAAACAGGACCAGACCGGCCCAGAACGGCTGAAAGCGGGCCACAAAGTGGTTTTGACTGCCTGAAACCAGACCAGATAGGCTCAAACCGATTTTGAGCGACCTGAGCCGGTTTTGACCGGCTCAAACCAGACCAGACCGGTTCAAACCGGTTTTGAGAGCCTCAATTCGGTTTTGACCGGCTGAAACCCGTTTTGACAGTCTCAAACCACTCCAGTCCGGGTAAAACCGGCTTGACCGGCTTAAACCGGTTTTGACCTGATTAGACCAGCTCAAACCAGACCAGACCGGTTCAATCCGGTTTTGATCGTCACAAACCGGTTTTGAACGGCTCGAACCGTTTTTGACCGGCTCAAACCACACCAGACCGGCTGAAACCGGTTTTGACCAGCTAAAACCTGGTTTGACCGGATGAGACTGGAACAAACCGAATCAGACTGGCCCAGACCGGCTACAATCCGATCAAACCGTACCCGACCGCCCCAGACTGCCTAAAACTGCGCCACAAACCAGTTTTGACCGGTTCAAGCCAGGCCAGACCGGCTCAAACCGATTTTGACCGGCTCAAAGCGGTTTTGACCTGCTCAAACCACACCAGACCGGCTGAAACCGTTTTTGACTGGCTAAAACCGGATTTGACTGGATGAGACCAGATCAAACCGAATCAGACTGGCCCAGACCGGCTAAAATCGGATCACACCGTACCAGACCGGCCCAGAACGCCTAAAACTGGGCCACAAACTGGTTTTGACCGGTGCAAACCAGACCAGACTGGCTCAAACCGGTTTTCACCATCCTGAGACGGTTTTGACCGGCTCCAACCAGACCAAACCGGTTCAAACCGGTTTTGACTGCCTCAATCCGGTTTTGACCGACTGATACCTGTTTTGACCAGCTAAAACCGGGTTTGACCAGATGAGACCGGATCAAACCGAATCAGACTGGCCCAGACTGGCTACAATCCGATCAAACAGTACCCGACCACCCCAGACTGCCTAAAACTGGGCCACAAACCGGTTTTGACCGGTTCAAGCCAGGCCAAACCGGCTCAAACCGGTTTTGACCGGCTCAAAGCGGTTTTGACCGGATCAAACCAGACTCGACCGGCACAGACAAGCTGAAACCGGATCAAACTGGACCAGACCGGCCCAGACCGGCTGAAAGCGGGCCACAAAGCGGTTTTCACCGGCTGAAACCATACCAGACCGGCTCAAACCGGTTTTGAACGGCCTGAGATGGTTTAGAATGGCTCAAACCAGACCAGACCGGTTCAAACCGGTTTTGACTGCCTCAATTCGGTTTTGACCGGCTGAAACCAGTTTTGACCGGCTCATACCACTCCAGACCGGGTAAAACCGGTTTTTACCGGCTTAAAGCGGTTTTGACCTGATTAGAACAGCTCAAACCAGTCCAGACCGGTTCAATCCGGTTTTGATCAGCACAAACCAGTTTTGAACAGCTCGAACCGGTTTTGACCGGCTCAAACCACACCAGACCGGCTGAAACCGGTTTTGACAGGCTAATACCGGGTTTGACCAGATGAGACCAGATCAAACCGAATCAGACCGGCCCAGACCGGCTAAAATCGTATCAAACCGTACCCGACCGGCCCAGACTGCCCACAACTGGGACACAAACCGGTTTTGACCAGTTCAAACCAGACCAGACCGGCTCAAACCGGTTTTCACCGGCTCAAAGCGGTTTTGACCGGATCAAACCAGACTCTACCGGCCCAGATGAGCTGAAAGCAGGTCAAACAGGACCAGACCGGCCCAGACCGGCTGAAAGCGGGCCACAAAGCAGTTTTGACCGGCTGAAACCAGACCAGATCGGCTCAAACCGTTTTTGACCGACCTGAGCCGGTTTTGACCGGCTCAAACCAGACCAGACCGGTTCAAACCGGTTTTGACTGCCTCAATTTGGTTTTGACCGCCTGAAACCGGTTTTGACCAGCTCAAACCACTCCAGACCGGTTAAAACCCGTTTTTACCGGCTTTAAACCGGTTTTGACCTGATTAGACCAGCTCAAACCAGACCAGACCAGTTCAATCCGGTTTTGATCGTCACAAACCGGATTTGAATGGCTCGAAAAGGTTTTGACTGGCTCAAACCACACCAGACCGGCTGAAACCGGTTTTGACCGGCTAAAACCAGGTTTGACCGGATGAGACCGGATCAAACCGAATCAGACCGGCCCAGACCGGCTAAAATCGTATCAAACCGTACCCGACCGGCCCAGACTGCCCACAACTGGGACACAAACCGGTTTTGACCAGTTCAAACCAGACCAGACCGGCTCAAACCGGTTTTCACCGGCTCAAAGCGGTTTTGACCGGATCAAACCAGACTCTACCGGCCCAGATGAGCTGAAAGCAGGTCAAACAGGACCAGACCGGCCCAGACCGGCTGAAAGCGGGCCACAAAGCGGTTTTGACCGGCTGAAACCAGACCAGATCGGCTCAAACCGTTTTTGACCGACCTGAGCCGGTTTTGACCGGCTCAAACCAGACCAGACCGGTTCAAACCGGTTTTGACTGCCTCAATTTGGTTTTGACCGGCTGAAACCGGTTTTGACCAGCTCAAACCACTCCAGACCGGTTAAAACCCGTTTTTACCGGCTTAAACCGGTTTTGACCTGATTAGACCAGCTCAAACCAGACCAGACCAGTTCAATCCGGTTTTGATCGTCACAAACCGGATTTGAATGGCTCGAAAAGGTTTTGACTGGCTCAAACCACACCAGACCGGCTGAAACCGGTTTTGACCGGCTAAAACCAGGTTTGACCGGATGAGACCGGATCAAACCGAATCAGACCGGCCCAGAGCGGCTATAATCGGATCAAACCATACCCGACCGGCCCAGACTGCCTACAACTGGGCCACAAACCCGGTTTTGACCGGTTCAAACCAGGCCAGACCGGCTCAAACCGATTTTGATCGACCTGAGCCGGTTTTGAACGGCTCAATCAAGACCAGACCGGTTCAAACCAGTTTTGACTGGCTCAATCCGGTTTTGACCGGCTCAAACCAGTCCAGACCGTCTAAAACCGGTTTTCACTGGCTCAAACCGGTTTTGATAGGATTAGACCGGATCAAACCGGACCAGACCGGCTCAGACAGGCTCGAATCGGTTTTGACTGGCTTCAACCAGACACACGGCTCAAACCGGTTTTGACCGACTCAAACCAGACCAGACCGGCTCAAACCTGTTTTGACTGGGTCAAACCGGTTTTGACCGGCTAAAACCGGTTTTGACAGGATGAGGCGGGATCAAACCGAATCAGACGGGCCCAGACCGGCTAAAATCGGATCAAACCGGACCAGACCGGCCCAGACCGCCTAAAACTGGGCCACAAACCGGTTTTGACCGGTGCAAACCAGACCAGACCGGCTCAAACCGGTTTTGACCGAACTGAGCCAGTTTTGAACGGCCCCAAACCAGACCAGACCGGTACAAACCCGTTTTGACTCCCTCAATCCGGTTTTGACCGGCTGAAACCGGTTTTGACCGGCTCAAACCACTACAGACCGGTTAAAACCTGTTTTCAGCCGCTTAAACCGGTTTTGACCTGATTAGACCAGCTCAAACCGGACCAGACCGGTTCAATGCGGTTTTTAACTGGCACAAACCGGTTTTGAACGGCTCGAACCGGTTTTGACCGGCTCAAAGCGGTTTTGACCTACCTGAGCCTGTTTTCACAGGCTCGAACCAGACCAGACCCTGGCTCAAACCCGTTCTGACCGGCTCAAACCACACCCAGACCGGCTGAAAACGGTTTTGACCGGCTAAAACCGGGTTTGACCAGATGAGACTGGATCAAACCGAATCAGACTGGCCCAGACTGGCTACAATCCGATCAAACCATACCCGACCGCCCCAGACTGCCTAAAAACTGGGCCACAAACCGGTTTTGACCGGTTCAAGCCAGGCCAGACCGGCTCAAACCGGTTTTGACCGGCTCAAAGCGGTTTTGACCGGATCAAACCAGACTCTACCGCCCAGATGAGGTGAAAGTGGTTCAAACAGGACCAGACCGGCCCAGACCGCCCTAAAACTGGGACACAAACCGGTTTTGACCAGTTCAAACCAGAGCAGACCGGCTCAAACCGGTTTTCACCGGCTCAAAGCGGTTTTGACCGGATCAAACCAGACTCTACATGCCCAGATGAGCTGAAAGCGGGTCAAACAGGACCAGACCGGTACAGACCGGCTGAAAGCGGGCCACAAAGCGGTTTTGACCGGATGAAACCAGACCAGATCGGCTCAAACCGTTTTTGACCTTCCTGAACCGGTTTTGACCAGCTCAAACCACAAAAGACCTGTTCAATCCGGTTTTGACTGCTTCAGTTTGGTTTTGACTGCCTGAAACCGGTTTTGACCGGCTCAAACCACTCCAGACAGGGTAAAACCCGTTTTTACCGGCTTAAACCGGTTTTGACCTGATTAGACCAGCTCAATCCAGACCAGACCGGTTCAATACGGTTTTGATCATCACAAAGCGGTTTTGAACGGCTCGAACCGGTTTTGACCGGCTCAAACCACAGCAGAGCGGATGAAACCGAGTTTTGACCGGCTCAAACCGGGTTTTGACCGGATGAGACCGGATCAAACCGTATCAGACGCGCCCCAAACCAGCTAAAATCGGATCAAACCGGACCAGACCGGCCCAGAACGCCTAAAACTGGGCCACAAACCCGGTTTTGACCGCTTCAAAACAGACCAGAGCAGCTCAAAGCGGTTTTGACCCAGCTCGAACCGATTTTGACCGGCTCAAACCAGAGCAGACCGGCTCAAACCAGACCAGACCGGCTCCAACCGGTTTTGACCGGATCAAAGCCGTTTTGACCGGATCTAACGCGACTCGACCGTCCCAGACCAGCTGAAACCGGATCAAAACCGGAGCAGACCGGCCCAGACCGCCTAAAACTGGGACACAAATCGGTTTTGACCAGTTCAAACCAGACCAGACCGGCTCAAACCGGTTTTAACCGGCTCAAAGCGGTTTTGACCGGATCAAACCAGACTCTACCTTCCCAGATGAGCTGAAAGCAGGTCAAACAGGACCAGACCAGTACAGACCGGCTGAAAGCGGGCCACAAAGCGGTTTTGACCAGCTGAAAACAGACCAGATCAGCTCAAACCGTTTTTGACCGACCTGAGCCGGTTTTGACCGGCTCAAACCAGACCAGACCGGTTCAAACCGGTTTTGTCTGCCTGAGTTTGGTTTTGGACTGCCTGAAACCGGTTTTGATCAGCTCAAACCACTCCAGACCGGGTAAAACCCGTTTTTACTGGCTTAAACCAGTTTTGACCCTGATTAGACCAGCTCAAACCAGACCAGACCGGTTCAATCCGGTTTTTGATCGTCACAACCGGTTTTGAATGCTCGAACTGGTTTTGACCGGCTCAAACCACACCAGACCGGCTGAAACCGGTTTTGACTGGCTAAAACCGGGTTTGACAGAATGAGTCCGGATCAAACCGAATCAGACGCGCCCAGACCGGCTAAAACCGTATCAAACCATACCCGACCGGCCCAGAACCTAAAACTGGGCCACAAACCGGTTTTGACCAGTTCAAACAAGGCCAGACCGGCTCAAACCGATTTTGATCGACCTGAGCCGGTTTGAACGGCTCAATCAAGACACAGACCGGTTCAAACCGGTTTTGACTGGCTCAATCCGGTTTTGACCGGCTCAAACCGCTCCAGACCGCTAAAACCGGTTTTCACTGGCTCAAACCGGTTTTGATCTGATTACACCGGATCAAACCGGACCAGACCAGCTCAGACAGGCTCGAATCGGGTTTGACTGCGCTTCCACCAGACCAAACCGGCTCAAACCTGTTTTGACCAGCTCAAACCAGACCAGACCGGCTCAAACCTGTTTTGACCGGGTCAAACCGGTTTTGAACTGCTCAAACCACACCAGACAGGCTGAAACCGGTTTTGACTGGCTAAAACCGGTTTTGACCGGATGAGGGCGGATCAAACCGAATCAGACGGGCCCAGACCGGCTAAAATCGGATCAAACCAGACCAGACCGGCCAGAATGCCTAAACTGGGCCACAAACGGTTTTGACCGGTTCAAACCAGACCAGACTGGCTCAAAGCGCTTTTGACCCGGCTCGAACCGCTTTTGACCGGCTCAAACCAGAGCAGACCTGCTCAAACCAGATCATACGTTTCAAACCGGTTTTGACCGGCTCAAAGCGGTTTTGACCGGATCAAACCGGACTCGACCGACCCAGACCAGCTGAAACCAGATCAAACTGGAGCAGACCGGCCCAGACCGGCTGCAACCGGGACACAAACCGGTTTTGACTGGCTCAAACCAGACCAGACCGGCTCAAACCGGTTTTGACCGACCTGAGCCGGTTTAGACCGGCTCAACCAAGACCAGACCAGCTCAATCCGGACCAGAGCGGTTCAAACCGGTTTTGACCGGATCACAACGGATCAAACCGGACCAGACTGGCTCACGACCGGATCGAACAGGCCCAGACAGGCCCAGACCGGCTGAAGCCGGATCAAACCCAGACGAGAGTGGCACAGATCGCCTAAAACCGGGCCAGACCGGCTCAAATCGGCTTTGACCGGCTCAAACCAGACCAGACAGGTTCAAACTGGTTTAGACCGGCTCAATCCGGTTTTCACCGGCTCAAACCGGTTTTGACCAGCTCAAAGACCGGCTGAAACCGGTTTTGACCAGCTAAAACCTGGTTTGACCGGATGAGACTGGAACAAACCGAATCAGACTGGCCCAGACCGGCTACAATCCGATCAAACCGTACCCGACCGCCCCAGACTGCCTAAAACTGCGCCACAAACCAGTTTTGACCGGTTCAAGCCAGGCCAGACCGGCTCAAACCGATTTTGACCGGCTCAAAGCGGTTTTGACCTGCTCAAACCACACCAGACCGGCTGAAACCGTTTTTGACTGGCTAAAACCGGATTTGACTGGATGAGACCAGATCAAACCGAATCAGACTGGCCAGACCGGCTAAAATCGGATCACACCGTACCAGACTGGCCCAGAACGCCTAAAACTGGGCCACAAACCGGTTTTGACCGGTGCAAACCAGACCAGACTGGCTCAAACCGGTTTTCACCATCCTGAGACGGTTTTGACCGGCTCCAACCAGACCAAACCGGTTCAAACCGGTTTTGACTGCCTCAATCCGGTTTTGACCGGCTGATACCTGTTTTGACCAGCTAAAACCGGGTTTGACCAGATGAGACCGGAACAAACCGAATCAGACTGGCCCAGACCGGCTACAATCCGATCAAACAGTACCCGACCACCCCAGACTGCCTAAAACTGGGCCACAAACCGGTTTTGACCGGTTCAAGCCAGGCCAAACCGGCTCAAACCGGTTTTGACCGGCTCAAAGCGGTTTTGACCGGATCAAACCAGACTCGACCGGCACAGACAAGCTGAAACCGGATCAAACTGGACCAGATCGGCCCAGACCGGCTGAAAGCGGGCCACAAAGCGGTTTTCACCGGCTGAAACCATACCAGACCGGCTCAAACCGGTTTTGAACGGCCTGAGATGGTTTAGAATGGCTCAAACCAGACCAGACCGGTTCAAACCGGTTTTGACTGCCTCAATTCGGTTTTGACCGCCTGAAACCGGTTTTTGACCAGCTCAAACCACTCCAGACCGTTAAAACCCGTTTTTTACCGGCTTTAAACCGGTTTTGACCTGATTAGACCAGCTCAAACCAGACCAGACCAGTTCAATCCGCTTTTGATCGTCACAAACCGGATTTGAATGGCTCGAAAAGGTTTTGACTGGCTGAAACCTCACCAGACCGGCTGAAACCGGTTTTGACCGGTTTAAAACCAGGTTTGACCGGATGAGACCGGATCAAACCAAATCAGACCAGCCCAGAGCGGCTATAATCGGATCAAACCATACCCGACCGGCCCAGACTGCCTACAACTGGGCCACAACCCGGTTTTGACCGGTTCAAACCAGGCCAGACCGGCTCAAACCGATTTTGATCGACCTGAGCCGGTTTTGAACGGCTCAATCAAGACCAGACCGGTTCAAACCAGTTTTGACTGGCTCAATCCGGTTTTGACCGGCTCAAACCAGTCCAGACCGTCTAAAACCGGTTTTCACTGGCTCAAACCGGTTTTGATAGGATTAGACCGCATCAAACCGGACCAGACCGGCTCAGACAGGCTCGAATCGGTTTTGACTGGCTTCAACCAGACCACACCGGCTCAAACCGGTTTTGACCGACTCAAACCAGACCAGACGGCTCAAACCTGTTTTGACTGGGTCACAACCGGTTTTGACCGGCTAAAACCGGTTTTGACAGGATGAGGCGGGATCAAACCGAATCAGACGGGCCCAGACCGGCTAAAATCGGATCAAACCGGACCAGACCGGCCCAGACCGCCTAAAACTGGGCCACAAACCGGTTTTGACCGGTGCAAACCAGACCAGACCGGCTCAAACCGGTTTTGACCGAACTGAGCCAGTTTTGAACGGCCCAAACCAGACCAGACCGGTACAAACCCGTTTTGACTCCCTCAATCCGGTTTTGACCGGCTGAAACCGGTTTTGACCGGCTCAAACCACTACAGACCGGTTAAAACCTGTTTTCAGCCGCTTAAACCGGTTTTGACCTGATTAGACCAGCTCAAACCGGACCCAGACCGGTTCAATGCGGTTTTTTAACTGGCACAAACCGGTTTTGAACGGCTCGAACCGGTTTTGACCGGCTCAAAGCGGTTTTGACCTACCTGAGCCTGTTTTCACAGGCTCGAACCAGACCAGACCGGCTCAAACCCGTTCTGACCAGCTCAAACCACACCAGACCGGCTGAAAACGGTTTTGACCGGCTAAAACCGGGTTTGACCGGATGAGACTGGATCAAACCGAATCAGACTGGCCCAGACTGGCTACAATCCGATCAAACCATACCCGACCGCCCCAGACTGCCTAAAACTGGGCCACAAACCGGTTTTGACCGGTTCAAGCCAGGCCAGACCGGCTCAAACCGGTTTTGACCGGCTCAAAGCGGTTTTGACCGGATCAAACCAGACTCTACCGGCCCAGATGAGGTGAAAGTGGTTCAAACAGGACCAGACCGGCCCAGACCGCCTAAAACTGGGACACAAACCGGTTTTGACCAGTTCAAACCAGAGCAGACCGGCTCAAACCGGTTTTCACCGGCTCAAAGCGGTTTTGACCGGATCAAACCAGACTCTACATGCCCAGATGAGCTGGAAAGCGGGTCAAACAGGACCAGACCGGTACAGACCGGCTGAAAGCGGGCCACAAAGCGGTTTTGACCGGATGAAACCAGACCAGATCGGCTCAAACCGTTTTTGACCTTCCTGAACCGGTTTTGACCAGCTCAAACCACAAAGAACCTGTTCAATCCGGTTTTGACTGCTTCAGTTTGGTTTTGACTGCCTGAAACCGGTTTTGACCGGCTCAAACCAATCCAGACAGGGTAAAACCCGTTTTTTACCGGCTTAAACCGGTTTTGACCTGATTAGACCAGCTCAATCCAGACCAGACCGGTTCAATACGGTTTTGATCATCACAAAGCGGTTTTGAATGGCTCGAACCGGTTTTGACCGGCTCAAACCACAGCAGAGCGGATGAAACCGGTTTTGACCGGCTCAAACCGGGTTTGACCGGATGAGACCGGATCAAACCGTATCAGACCGGCCCCAAACCAGCTAAAATCGGATCAAACCGGACCAGACCGCCCAGAACGCCTAAAACTGGGCCACAAACCGGTTTTGACCGCTTCAAAACAGACCAGAGCAGCTCAAAGCGGTTTTGACCGGCTCGAACCGATTTTGACCGGCTCAAACCAGAGCAGACCGGCTCAAACCAGACCAGACCGGCTCCAACCGGTTTTGACCGGATCAAAGCCGTTTTGACCGGATCTAACCGGACCTCGACCGTCCCAGACCAGCTGAACCGGATCAAACCGGAGCAGACCGGCCCAGACCGCCTAAAACTGGGACACAAATCGGTTTTGACCAGTTCAAACCAGACCAGACCGGCTCAAACCGGTTTTCACCGGCTCAAAGCGGTTTTGACCGGATCAAACCAGACTCTACCTTCCCAGATGAGCTGAAAGCAGGTCAAACAGGACCAGACCGGTACAGACGGCTGAAAGCGGGCCACAAAGCGGTTTTGACCAGCTGAAACCAGACCAGATCAGCTCAAACCGTTTTTTGACCAACCTGAGCCGGTTTTGACCGGCTCAAACCAGACCAGACGGTTCAAACCGGTTTTGTCTGCCTGAGTTTGGTTTTGACTGCCTGAAACGGTTTTGATCAGCTCAAACCACTCCAGACCGGGTAAAACCCGTTTTTTACTGGCTTAAACCAGTTTTGACCTGATTAGACCAGCTCAAACCAGACCAGACCGGTTCAATCCGGTTTTGATCGTCACAAACCGGTTTTGAATGGCTCGAACTGGTTTTGACCGGCTCAAACCACACCAGACCGGCTGAAACCGTTTTGACTGGCTAAAACCGGGTTTGACAGAATGAGTCCGGATCAAACCGAATCAGACCGGCCCAGACCGGCTAAAACCGTATCAAACCATACCCGACCGGCCCAGACTACCTAAAACTGGGCCACAAACCGGTTTTGACCAGTTCAAACAAGGCCAGACCGGCTCAAACCGATTTTGATCGACCTGAGCCGGTTTTGAACGGCTCAATCAAGACCAGACCGGTTCAAACCGGTTTTGACTGGCTCAATCCGGTTTTGACCGGCTCAAACCGCTCCAGACCGGCTAAAACCGGTTTTCACTGGCTCAAACCGGTTTTGATCTGATTACACCGGATCAAACCGGACCAGACCAGCTCAGACAGGCTCGAATCGGGTTTGACTGGCTTCCACCAGACCAAACCGGCTCAAACCTGTTTTGACCGGCTCAAACCAGACCAGACCGGCTCAAACCTGTTTTGACCGGGTCAAACCGGTTTTGAACTGCTCAAACCACACCAGACAGGCTGAAACCGGTTTTGACTGGCTAAAACCGGTTTTGACCGGATGAGGCCGGATCAAACCGAATCAGACGGGCCCAGACCGGCTAAAATCGGATCAAACCGGACCAGACCGGCCCAGAATGCCTAAAACTGGGCCACAAACCGGTTTTGACCGGTTCAAACCAGACCAGACTGGCTCAAAGCGCTTTTGACCGGCTCGAACCGCTTTTGACCGGCTCAAACCAGAGCAGACCGGCTCAAACCAGATCATACCGTTTCAAACCGGTTTTGACCGGCTCAAAGCGGTTTTGACCGATCAAACCGGACTCGACCGACCCAGACCAGCTGAAACCAGATCAAACTGGAGCAGACCGGCCCAGACCGGCTGCAACCGGGACACAAACCGGTTTTGACTGGCTCAAACCAGACCAGACCGGCTCAAACCGGTTTTTGACCGACCTGAGCCGGTTTAGACGGCTCAACCAAGACCAGACCAGCTCAATCCGGACCAGAGTGGTTCAAACCGGTTTTGACCGGATCACAACGGATCAAACCGGACCAGACTGGCTCACACCGGATCGAACTGGCCCAGACAGGCCCAGACCGGCTGAAGCTGGATCAAACCAGACGAGAGTGGCACAGACTGCCTAATGCCGGGCCAGACCGGTTCAAATCGGCTTTGACCGGCTCAAACCAGACCAGACAGGTTCAAACTGGTTTAGACCGGCTCAATCCGGTTTTCACCGGCTCAAAACCGGTTTTGACCAGCTCAAACCTCTCCAGACCGGCTAAAACCGGTTTTCAACGGCCCAAACTGGTATTGACGTGATTAGACCGGGTCAAACCAGACCAGACCGGCTCAAACCTGTTTTGACCGGGTCAAACCGGTTTTGAACTGCTCAAACCACACCAGACAGGCTGAAACCGGTTTTGACCGGCTAAAACCGGGTTTGACCGGTTGAGGCCGGATCAAACCGAATCAGACTGGCCCAGACTGGCTACAATCCGATCAAACCATACCCGACCGCCCCAGACTGCCTAAAACTGGGCCACAAACCGGTTTTGACCGGTTCAAGCCAGGCCAGACCGGCTCAAACTGGTTTTGACGGCTCAAAGCGGTTTTGACCGGATCAAACCAGACTCTACCGGCCCAGATGAGGTGAAAGTGGTACAAACAGGACCAGACCGGCCCAGACCGGCTGAAAGCGGGCCACAAAGTGGTTTTGACTGCCTGAAACCAGACCAGATAGGCTCAAACCGATTTTGAGCGACCTGAGCCGGTTTTGACCGGCTCAAACCAGACCAGACCGGTTCAAACCGGTTTTGAGAGCCTCAATTCGGTTTTGACCGGCTGAAACCCGTTTTGACAGTCTCAAACCACTCCAGTCCGGGTAAAACCGGCTTGACCGGCTTAAACCGGTTTTGACCTGATTAGACCAGCTCAAACCAGACCAGACCGGTTCAATCCGGTTTTGATCGTCACAAACCGGTTTTGAACGGCTCGAACCGTTTTTGACCGGCTCAAACCACACCAGACCGGCTGAAAACGGTTTTGACCAGCTAAAACCTGGTTTGACCGGATGAGACTGGAACAAACCGAATCAGACTGGCCCAGACCGGCTACAATCCGATCAAACCGTACCCGACCGCCCCCAGACTGCCTAAAACTGCGCCACAAACCAGTTTTGACCGGTTCAAGCCAGGCCAGACCGGCTCAAACCGATTTTGACGGCTCAAAGCGGTTTTGACCTGCTCAAACCACACACAGACCGGCTGAAACCGTTTTTGACTGGCTAAAACGGATTTGACTGGATGAGACCAGATCAAACCGAATCAGACTGGCCCAGACCGGCTAAAATCGGATCACACCGTACCAGACCGGCCCAGAACGCCTAAAACTGGGCCACAAACCGGTTTTGACCGGTGCAAAACCAGACCAGACTGGCTCAAACCGGTTTTCACCATCCTGAGACGGTTTTGACCGGCTCCAACCAGACCAAACCGGTTCAAACCGGTTTTGACTGCCTCAATCCGGTTTTGACCGGCTGATACCTGTTTTGACAGCTAAAACCGGGTTTGACCAGATGAGACCGGATCAAACCGAATCAGACTGGCCCAGACCGGCTACAATCCGATCAAACAGTACCCGACCACCCCAGACTGCCTAAAACTGGGCCACAAACCGGTTTTGACCGGTTCAAGCCAGGCCAAACCGGCTCAAACCGGTTTTGACGGCTCAAAGCGGTTTTGACCGGATCAAACCAGACTCGACCGCACAGACAAGCTGAAACCGGATCAAACTGGACCAGACCAGCCCAGACCGGCTGAAAGCGGGCCACAAAGCGGTTTTTCACCGGCTGAAACCATACCAGACCGGCTCAAACCGGTTTTGAACGGCCTGAGATGGTTTAGAATGGCTCAAACCAGACCAGACCGGTTCAAACCGGTTTTGACTGCCTCAATTCGGTTTTGACCGGCTGAAACCAGTTTTGACCGGCTCATACCACTCCAGACCGGGTAAAACCGGTTTTTACCGGCTTAAAGCGGTTTGACCTGATTAGAACAGCTCAAACCAGTCCAGACCGGTTCAATCCGGTTTTGATCAGCACAAACCAGTTTTGAACAGCTCGAACCGGTTTTGACCGGCTCAAACCACACCAGACCGGCTGAAACCGGTTTTGACAGGCTAATACCGGGTTTGACCAGATGAGACCAGATCAAACCGAATCAGACCGGCCCAGACCGGCTAAAATCGTATCAAACCGTACCCGACCGGCCCAGACTGCCCACAACTGGGACACAAACCGGTTTTGACCAGTTCAAACCAGACCAGACCGGCTCAAACCGGTTTTCCACCGGCTCAAAGCGGTTTTGACCGGATCAAACCAGACTCTACCGGCCCAGATGAGCTGAAAGCAGGTCAAACAGGACCAGACCGGCCCAGACCGGCTGAAAGCGGGCCACAAAGCGGTTTTGACCGGCTGAAACCAGACCAGATCGGCTCAAAACCGTTTTTGACCGACCTGAGCCGGTTTTGGACCGGCTCAAACCAGACCAGACCGGTTCAAACCGGTTTTGACTGCCTCAATTTGGTTTTGACCGCCTGAAACCGGTTTTGACCAGCTCAAACCACTCCAGACCGGTTAAAACCCGTTTTTTACCGGCTTAAACCGGTTTTGACCTGATTAGACCAGCTCAAACCAGACCAGACCAGTTCAATCCGGTTTTGATCGTCACAAACCGGATTTGAATGGCTCGAAAAGGTTTTGACTGGCTGAAACCACACCAGACCGGCTTGAAACCGGTTTTGGACCGGCTAAAACCAGGTTTGACCGGATGAGACCGGATCAAACCGAATCAGACCAGCCCAGAGCGGCTATAATCGGATCAAACCATACCCCGACCGGCCCAGACTGCCTACAACTGGGCACAACCCGGTTTTGACCGGTTCAAACCAGGCCAGACCGGCTCAAACCGATTTTGATCGACCTGAGCCGGTTTTGAACGGCTCAATCAAGACCAGACCGGTTCAAACCAGTTTTGACTGGCTCAATCCGGTTTTGACCGGCTCAAACCAGTCCAGACCGTCTAAAACCGGTTTTCACTGGCTCAAACCGGTTTTGATAGGATTAGACCGCATCAAACCGGACCAGACCGGCTCAGACAGGCTCGAATCGGTTTTTGACTGGCTTCAACCAGACCACACCGGCTCAAACCGGTTTTGACCGACTCAAACCAGACCAGACCGGCTCAAACCTGTTTTGACTGGGTCAAACCGGTTTTGACCGGCTAAAACCGGTTTTTGACAGGATGAGGCGGGATCAAACCGAATCAGACGGGCCCAGACCGGCTAAAATCGGATCAAACCGGACCAGACCGGCCCAGACCGCCTAAAACTGGGCCACAAACCGGTTTTGACCGGTGCAAACCAGACCAGACCGGCTCAAACCGGTTTTGACCGAACTGAGCCAGTTTTTGAACGGCCCAAACCAGACCAGACCGGTACAAACCCGTTTTGACTCCCTCAATCCGGTTTTGACCGGCTGAAACCGGTTTTGACCGGCTCAAACCACTACAGACCGGTTAAAACCTGTTTTCAGCCGCTTAAACCGGTTTTGACCTGATTAGTCCAGCTCAAACCGGACCAGACCGGTTCAATGCGGTTTTTAACTGGCACAAACCGGTTTTGAACGGCTCGAACCGGTTTTGACCGGCTCAAAGCGGTTTTGACCTACTGAGCCTGTTTTCACAGGCTCGAACCAGACCAGACCGGCTCAAACCCATTCTGACCGGCTCAAACCACACCAGACCGCTGAAAACGGTTTTGACCGGCTAAAACCGGGTTTGACCGGATGAGGACTGGATCAAACCGAATCAGACTGGCCCAGACTGGCTACAATCCGATCAAACCATACCCGACCGCCCCAGACTGCCTAAAACTGGGCCACAAACGGTTTTGACCGGTTCAAGCCAGGCCAGACCGGCTCAAACCGGTTTTGACCGCTCAAAGCGGTTTTGACCGGATCAAACCAGACTCTACCGGCCCAGATGAGGTGAAAGTGGTTCAAACAGGACCAGACCGGCCCAGACCGCCTAAAACTGGGACACAAACCGGTTTTGACCAGTTCAAACCAGAGCAGACCGGCTCAAACCGGTTTTCACCGGCTCAAAGCGGTTTTGACCGGATCAAACCAGACTCTACATGCCCAGATGAGCTGAAAGCGGGTCAAACAGGACCAGACCGGTACAGACCGGCTGAAAGCGGGCCACAAAGCGGTTTTTGACCGGATGAAACCAGACCAGATCGGCTCAAACCGTTTTTGACCTTCCTGAACCGGTTTTGACCAGCTCAAACCACAAAAGACCTGTTCAATCCGGTTTTGACTGCTTCAGTTTGGTTTTGGACTGCCTGAAACCGGTTTTGACCGGCTCAAACCACTCCAGACAGGCTAAAACCCGTTTTTACCGGCTTAAACCGGTTTTGACCTGATTAGACCAGCTCAATCCAGACCAGACCGGTTCAATACGGTTTTGATCATCACAAAGCGGTTTTTGAATGGCTCGAACCGGTTTTGACTGGCTCAAACCACAGCAGAGCGGATGAAACCGGTTTTGACCGGCTCAAACCGGGTTTGACCGGATGAGACCCGGATCAAACCGTATCAGACCGGCCCAAACCAGCTAAAATCGGATCAAACCGGACCAGACCGGCCCAGAACGCCTAAAACTGGGCCACAAACCGGTTTTGACCGCTTCAAAACAGACCAGAGCAGCTCAAAGCGGTTTTGACCGGCTCGAAACCGATTTTGACCGGCTCAAACCAGAGCAGACCGGCTCAAACCAGACCAGACCGGCTCCAACCGGTTTTGACCGGATCAAAGCCGTTTTGACCGGATCTAACCGGACTCGACCGTCCCCAGACCAGCTGAAACCGGATCAAACCGGAGCAGACCGGCCCAGACCGCCTAAAACTGGGACACAAATCGGTTTTGACCAGTTCAAACCAGACCAGACCGGCTCAAACCGGTTTTAACCGGCTCAAAGCGGTTTTGACGGATCAAACCAGACTCTACCTTCCCAGATGAGCTGAAAGCAGGTCAAACAGGACCAGACCGGTACAGACCGGCTGAAAGCGGGGCCACAAAGCGGTTTTGACCAGCTGAAAACAGACCAGATCAGCTCAAACCGTTTTTGACTGACCTGAGCCGGTTTTGGACCGGCTCAAACCAGACCAGACCGGTTCAAACCGGTTTTGTCTGCCTGAGTTTGGTTTTGACTGCCTGAAACCGGTTTTGATCAGCTCAAACCACTCCAGACCGGGTAAAACCCGTTTTTACTGGCTTAAACCAGTTTTGACCTGATTAGACCAGCTCAAACCAGACCAGACCGGTTCAATCCGGTTTTGATCGTCACAAACCGGTTTTGAATGGCTCGAACTGGTTTTGACCGGCTCAAACCACACCAGACCGGCTGAAACCGGTTTTGACTGGCTAAAACCGGGTTTGACAGAATGAGTCCGGATCAAACCGAGTCAGACCGGCCCAGACCGGCTAAAACCGTATCAAACCATACCCGACCGGCCCAGACTATCTAAAACTGGGCCACAAACCGGTTTTGACCAGTTCAAACAAGGCCAGACCAGCTCAAACCGATTTTGATCGACCTGAGCCGGTTTTGAACGGCTCAATCAAGACCAGACCGGTTCAAACCGGTTTTGACTGGCTCAATCCGGTTTTGACCGGCTCAAACCGCTCCAGACCGGCTAAAACCGGTTTTCACTGGCTCAAACTGGTTTTGATCTGATTACACCGGATCAAACCGGACCAGACCAGCTCAGACAGGCTCGAATCGGGTTTGACTGGCTTCCACCAGACCAGACCGGCTCAAACCTGTTTTGACCGGGTCAAACCGGTTTTGAACTGCTCAAACCACACCAGACAGGCTGAAACCGGTTTTGACCGGCTAAAACCGGTTTTGACCGGATGAGGCCGGATCAAACCGAATCAGACGGGCCCAGACCGGCTAAAATCGGATCAAACCGGACAGACCGGCCCAGAATGCCTAAAACTGGGCCACAAACCGGTTTTGACCGGTTCAAACCAGACCAGACTGGCTCAAAGCGCTTTTGACCGGCTCGAACCGCTTTTGACCGGCTCAAACCAGAGCAGACCGGCTCAAACCAGATCATACCGTTTCAAACCGGTTTTGACCGGCTCAAAGCGGTTTTGACCGGATCAAACCAGACTCGACCGACCCAGACCAGCTGAGAACCAGATCAAACTGGAGCAGACCGGCCCAGACCGGCTGCAACCGGGACACAAACCGGTTTTGACTGGCTCAAACCAGACCAGACCGGCTCAAACCGGTTTTGACTCGACCTGAGCCGGTTTAGACGCGCTCAACCAAGACCAGACCAGCTCAATCCGGACCAGAGCGGTTCAAACCGGTTTTGACCGATCACAACGGATCAAACCGGACCAGACTGGCTCACACCGGATCGAACTGGCCCAGACAGGCCCAGACCGGCTGAAGCCGGATCAAACCAGACGAGAGTGGCACAGACTGCCTAATGCCGGGCCAGACCGGTTCAAATCGGCTTTGACCGGCTCAAACCAGACCAGACAGGTTCAAACTGGTTTAGACCGGCTCAATCCGGTTTTCACCGGCTCAAACCGGTTTTGACCAGCTCAAACCTCTCCAGACCGGCTAAAACCGGTTTTCAACGGCCCAAACTGGTATTGACGTGATTAGACCGGGTCAAACCAGACCAGACCGGCTCAAACCTGTTTTGACCGGGTTCAAACCGGTTTTGAACTGCTCAAACCACACCAGACAGGCTGAAACCGGTTTTGACCGGCTAAAACCGGGTTTGACCGGTTGAGGCCGGATCAAACCGAATCAGACTGGCCCAGACTGGCTACAATCCGATCAAACCATACCCGACCGCCCCAGACTGCCTAAAACTGGGCCACAAACGGTTTTGACCGGTTCAAGCCAGGCCAGACCGCTCAAACTGGTTTTGACCGGCTCAAAGCGGTTTTGACCGGATCAAACCAGACTCTACCCGGCCCAGATGAGGTGAAAGTGGTACAAACAGGACCAGACCGCCCAGACCGGCTGAAAGCGGGCCACAAAGTGGTTTTGACTGCCTGAAACCAGACCAGATAGGCTCAAACCGATTTTGAGCGACCTGAGCCGGTTTTGACCGGCTCAAACCAGACCAGACCGGTTCAAACCGGTTTTGAGAGCCTCAATTCGGTTTTGACCGGCTGAAACCCGTTTTGACAGTCTCAAACCACTCCAGTCCGGGTAAAACCGGCTTGACCGGCTTAAACCGGTTTTGACCTGATTAGACCAGCTCAAACCAGACCAGACCGGTTCAATCCGGTTTTGATCGTCACAAACGCGTTTTTGAACGGCTCGAACCGTTTTTGACCGGCTCAAACCACACCAGAACCGGCTGAAACCGGTTTTGACCAGCTAAAACCTGGTTTGACCGGATGAGACTGGAACAAACCGAATCAGACTGGCCCAGACCGGCTACAATCCGATCAAACCGTACCCGACCGCCCCAGACTGCCTAAAACTGCGCCACAAACCAGTTTTGACCGGTTCAAGCCAGGCCAGACCGGCTCAAACCGATTTTGACCGGCTCAAAGCGGTTTTGACCTGCTCAAACCACACCAGACCGGCTGAAACCGTTTTTGACTGGCTAAAACCGGAATTGACTGGATGAGACCAGATCAAACCGAATCAGACTGGCCCAGACCGGCTAAAATCGGATCACACCGTACCAGACCGGCCCAGAACGCCTAAAACTGGGCCACAAACCGGTTTTGACCGGTGCAAACCAGACCAGACTGGCTCAAACCGGTTTTCCACCATCCTGAGACGGTTTTGACCGGCTCCAACCAGACCAAACCGGTTCAAACCGGTTTTGACTGCCTCAATCCGGTTTTGACCGGCTGATACCTGTTTTGACCAGCTAAAACCGGGTTTGACCAGATGAGACCGGATCAAACCGAATCAGACTGCCCAGACTGGCTACAATCCGATCAAACAGTACCCGACCACCCCAGACTGCCTAAAACTGGGCCACAAACCGGTTTTGACCGGTTCAAGCCAGGCCAAACCGGCTCAAACCGGTTTTGACCGGCTCAAAGCGGTTTTTGACCGGATCAAACCAGACTCGACCGGCACAGACAAGCTGAAACCGGATCAAACTGGACCAGACCCGGCCCAGACCGGCTGAAAGCGGGCCGCAAAGCGGTTTTCACCGGCTGAAACCATACCAGACCGGCTCAAACCGGTTTTGAACGGCCTGAGATGGTTTAGAATGGCTCAAACCAGACCAGACCGGTTCAAACCGGTTTTGACTGCCTCAATTCGGTTTTGACCGGCTGAAACCAGTTTTGACCGGCTCATACCACTCCAGACCGGGTAAAACCGGTTTTTTACCGGCTTAAAGCGGTTTTGACCTGATTAGAACAGCTCAAACCAGTCCAGACCGGTTCAATCCGGTTTTGATCAGCACAAACCAGTTTTGAACAGCTCGAACCGGTTTTTGACCGGCTCAAACCACACCAGACCGGCTGAAACCGGTTTTGACAGGCTAATACCGGGTTTGACCAGATGAGACCAGATCAAACCGAATCAGACCGGCCCAGACCGGCTAAAATCGTATCAAAACCGTACCCGACCGGCCCAGACTGCCCACAACTGGGACACAAACCGGTTTTGACCAGTTCAAACCAGACCAGACCGGCTCAAACCGGTTTTCACCGGCTCAAAGCGGTTTTGACCGGATCAAACCAGACTCTACCGGCCCAGATGAGCTGAAAGCAGGTCAAACAGGACCAGACCGGCCCAGACCGGCTGAAAGCGGGCCACAAAGCGGTTTTCACCGGCTGAAACCAGACCAGATCGGCTCAAACCGTTTTTGACCGACCTGAGCCGGTTTTGACCGGCTCAAACCAGACCAGACCGGTTCAAACCGGTTTTGACTGCCTCAATTTGGTTTTGACCGCCTGAAACCGGTTTTGACCAGCTCAAACCACTCCAGACCGGTTAAAAACCCGTTTTTACCGGCTTAAACCGGTTTTGACCTGATTAGACCAGCTCAAACCAGACCAGACCAGTTCAATCCGGTTTTGATCGTCACAAACCGGATTTGAATGGCTCGAAAAGGTTTTGACTGGCTGAAACCACACCAGACCGGCTGAAACCGGTTTTGACCGGCTAAAACCAGGTTTGACCGGATGAGACCGGATCAAACCGAATCAGACCAGCCCAGAGCGGCTATAATCGGATCAAACCATACCCGACCGGCCCCAGACTGCCTACAACTGGGCCACAACCCGGTTTTGACCGGTTCAAAACCAGGCCAGACCGGCTCAAACCGATTTTGATCGACCTGAGCCGGTTTTGAACGGCTCAATCAAGACCAGACCGGTTCAAACCAGTTTTGACTGGCTCAATCCGGTTTTGACCGGCTCCAAACCAGTCCAGACCGTCTAAAACCGGTTTTCACTGGCTCAAACCGGTTTTGATAGGATTAGACCGCATCAAACCGGACCAGACCGGCTCAGACAGGCTCGAATCGGTTTTGACTGGCTTCAACCAGACCACACCGGCTCAAACCGGTTTTGACCGACTCAAACCAGACCAGACCGGCTCAAACCTGTTTTGACTGGGTCAAACCGGTTTTGACCGGCTAAAAACCGGTTTTGACAGGATGAGGCGGGATCAAACCGAATCAGACGGGCCCAGACCGGCTAAAATCGGATCAAACCGGACCAGACCGGCCCAGACCGCCTAAAACTGGGCCACAAACCGGTTTTGACCGGTGCAAACCAGACCAGACCGGCTCAAACCGGTTTTGACCGAACTGAGCCAGTTTTGAACGGCCCAAACCAGACCAGACCGGTACAAACCCGTTTTGACTCCCTCAATCCGGTTTTGACCGGCTGAAACCGGTTTTGACCGGCTCAAACCACTACAGACCGGTTAAAACCTGTTTTCAGCCGCTTAAACCGGTTTTGACGCTGATTAGACCAGCTCAAACCGGACCAGACCGGGTCAATGCGGTTTTTAACTGGCACAAACCGGTTTTGAACGGCTCGAGACCGGTTTTGACCGGCTCAAAGCGGTTTTGACCTACCTGAGCCTGTTTTCACAGGCTCGAACCAGACCAGACCGGCTCAAACCCCGTTCTGACCGGCTCAAACCACACCAGACCGGCTGAAAACGGTTTTGACCGGCTAAAACCGGGTTTGACCGGATGAGACTGGATCAAACCGAATCAGACTGGCCCAGACTGGCTACAATCCGATCAAACCATACCTGACCGCCCCAGACTGCCTAAAACTGGGCCACAAACCGGTTTTGACCGGTTCAAGCCAGGCCAGACCGGCTCAAAACCGGTTTTGACCGGCTCAAAGCGGTTTTGACCGGATCAAACCAGACTCTACCGGCCCAGATGAGGTGAAAGTGGTTCAAACAGGACCAGACCGGCCCAGACCGCCTAAAACTGGGACACAAACCGGTTTTGACCAGTTCAAACCAGAGCAGACCGGCTCAAACCGGTTTTCACCCCGGCTCAAAGCGGTTTTGACCGGATCAAACCAGACTCTACATGCCCAGATGAGCTGAAAGCGGGTCAAACAGGACCAGA
>NW_027328134.1:0-57135 GCF_047675955.1 Chlorocebus sabaeus | reverse complement strand
GACCACTTCAAACCAGACTAGACTGGCTCAAACCTGTTTGGACCGACCTGAGCTGGTTTTGACCAGCTCAAACCAGACCAGACCGGCTCAAACCAGACCAGACCGGCTCAAACCGGTTTTGTCCGACTCAAACCAGACCGGACCAGTTCAATCCGGTTTTGACCGGCTCAAACCGGTTTTGACCGTCTCAAAGCACACCAGACCGCCTCAAACCGGTTTTGAACGGCTGAAACCGATTTTGACCATATGAGACCGGATCAAACTGGACCAGATGGGCCCAGACAGGCTAAAACCGGATCTAACCAGACCAGAACGGCACAGACCGCCTAAAACCTGGCCAAACCAGCTCAAACCTCTTTTGACTGGCTCAAACCAGACCAGACCGGCTCAATCCAGTTTTGACCGGCTCAAACCAGACCGGACCGGTTCAATCCGGTTTTGACCGGCTCAAACCGGTTTTGAATGGCTCGAACCGGTTTTGACTGGGTGAAACTGGTTTTGACTGTCTCAAACCACACCACACCGGCTCAAACCGGTTTTGACCGGCTGAAACCGTTTTTGACCATATGAGACTGGATCAAACCACACCAGACGGGCCCAGACTGGCTAAAACCGGATCTAACCGGAGCAGAATGGCCCAGGCCACCTAAAACCGGGCCAAAACGGCTCAAACCTATTTTGACGTGTTCAAACCAGACCAGACGGGCTCAAACCGGTTTTGACCGGCTCAAAGCCGTTTTGACCAATCAAACTGGACTCGACCAGCCCAGACCAGCTGAAACCGGTTCAAACCAAACCAAACCGTCCCCGACTGGCTAAAACCGGGACACAAACCGGTTTTCACTGGCTCAAACCACTCCAGACCGGCTATAACTGGATTTCACCGGCTCAAACCGGTTTTGTCCTGATTAGACCGGATCAAACCGGACCAGACTGGCTCAGACAGGCTCGAATCGGTTTTGACTGGCTACAACCAGACCAAACTGGCTCAAACCGGTTTTGAACGTCTCGAACCAGTTTTGACCGGCTCAAACAAGACCAGACCAGCTCAAACCGAACCAGACCGGCTCAAACCGGTTTTGACTGGCTCAAACCGGTTTTGACCGGATGAGATCGGAACCAACCGAATCAGACCGGCCCAGACCGGCTAAAATCAGATCAAACCGGACAAGACCGGCCCAGACCGCCTAAAACTTGACCACAAACCTGTTTTGATGGCTTCAAACCAGAGCAGACCGGCTCTTCCCTGTTTTGACCGACCTGAGACGGTTTTGACCGGCTCAAACCAGACCAGACCGGCTCAAACCGGTTTTGACCGATCAAACCAGACCGGACCCGTTCAATCCGGTTTTGACCGGCTCAAACCAGTTTTGAATGGCTCGAACCGGTTTTGACCGGCTCAAACCGGTTTTGAACATCCTAAACCACACCAGACCGCCTCAAACCGCTATGAACCGGCTGTAACCGATTTTGACCATATGAGACCAGATCAAACTGGACCAGGCGGGCCCAGACAGGCTAAAACCGCATCTAACCGGACCAGAACGGCCCCAGACCGCCTAAAACCGGGCCAAACCGCTTCAAACCTATTTTGACCGGCTCAAACCAGACCAGACCGGCTCAAACCGGTTTTGACCGGCTCATACCGGACCAGACCGGCTCAAAGCAGATCAAACGGGTCCAGATCGGCCCAGAACGCATAAAATCGGGCCAAACCGGCTCAAACATATTTGACCGGCTCAAACCAGACCAGACCAGATCGAACCTGTTTTGACCGGCTCAAACCAGACCAGACCGGCTCAAACCGTTTTTGACCAGATTAAACCAGGTCAAACCGTACCAGACCTTCTCAAACCGGATCATACCAGACCAGACCGGCACAAGCGGGCTCAAACCGGCTCAAACCGAACCAGACCAGCCCAGACAGGCTAAAACCGGTCCAAACTGGCTCAATCAGGTTTTGAGCGGCTCAAACCAGACCAGACCGACTCAAACCGGTTTTGACCGTATGAGACAGGATAAAACCGGACCAGACCGGCTCAAACCGGATGAAACCGCACCAGCCCGACGCAAAACAGCTGAAGCCGGAGCAAACCGGACCAGATGGGGCCAGACCGGCTAAATCTGGACCACAAACCGGTTTTGAGTGGCTCAAACCAGACCAGACTGGCTCAAACCGGTTTTGACCAGCCTGAGCTGGTTTTGATCGGCTCAAACCAGACCAGACCGGCTCAAACCGGACCAGACCGGCTCAAACCGATTTTGACCGGATGACACTGGATCAAACCGGACCAGCCTGACTCATGCCGGATCAAACCGGACCAGGCAGGCCCCGACCGGCTGTATCCGGATCAAACCAGACAAGACCGGCCCAGACCGGCTTAAATCGGGCCAGACCGGTTTCAAACCAGTTTTGACCGGCTCAAATCACTCCAGACCGGCTAAAACCTGTTTTCACTGGCTCAAAACGGTTTTGACCTGATTAGACCGGATCAAACCAGACCAGACCTGCTCAGACAGGCTTGAATCGGTTTTGACTGGCATCAACCAGTCCAAATCGGATCAAACCAGTTTTCAAAGGCTCGAACCGGTTTTGACTGGCTCAAACCAGACCAGACCGGCTCAAACCAGACCAGACCGGTTCAAACCCGTTTTGACCGGCTAAAACCGGTTTTGACCAGATGAGACCGGATAAAACCGAATCAGACCTGCCCAGGCGGCTAAAATCGGATCAAACCAGACCAGACCGGCCTAGACCACCTAAAACTGGGTCACAAACCGGTTTTGACTGGTTCAAACCAGACCAGACCGGCTCAGACCAGTTTTGACCAAACTAAGCCAGTTTTGGCCGGCTCAAACCAGACCAGACCGGCTCAAACCAGACCAGACCGGCTGAAACCGGTTTTGACAGGCTCAACCGGTTTTGACCGGCTCAAACCAGACCAGTCCGGTTCAATCCGGTTTTGACTGGCTCAAACCGGTTTTGAAAGGCTCGAACTGGTTTTGACGGGCTCAAACTGTTTTTGACCGGCTGAAACCAATTGTGACCGGATGACACCGGATCAAACTGGACCAGACGGGCCCAGACCGGCTAAAACCGGATCAAACCGGACCAGACTGGCCCAGACCGCCTAAAACCGGGCCAAACCGACTGAAACCTATTTTGACTGGCTCAAACCAGAACAGACCGGCTCAAACCGGTTTAGACCAGCTCAAACCAGACCAGAACGGCTCAAACTGGAACACACCGGACCAGACCGGCCCAGACCGCCTAAAACCGTGATAAACCAGCTCAAACTTATTTTGACTGGCTCAAACCAGACCAGACCGGGTCGAACCTGTTTTGACCGGCTCAAACCAGACCAGTCCGGCTCAACCAGTTTTGACCGGATTAGACTGGATCAAACTGGTCCAGACCTTCCCAAACTGGATCATACCGGACCAGACCAGCACAAACCGACTCAAACCCACTCAAACCGAACCAGACCGGCCCAGACCGGCTAAAACTGGGCCACTAACCGGTTTTGAACGGCTCAAACCAGACCAGACCGGTTCAAACCGGTTTTGACCACCCGGAGCCGGTTTTGACCTGCTCAAACCAGACCTGACCGGCTCAAGCCAGACCAGACCGGCTCAATCCGGTTTTGACCGGATGACACCGGATCAAACCGGACCAGACCGGCTCATACCGGATAAAACCGGACCAGATACGCCAAGACTGGCTGAAACCGGAACTAACCGGACCAGACTGCCCTAGACCGTCTAAAACCGGGCAAGACTGGCTCAAACCGGTTTTTACTGGCTCAAAGCGGTTTTTACCAGATCAAACTGGACTCGACCGGCGAGACCAGGTGAAACCGGATCAAACCAGACCAGACGGGCCCAGACCAGCTAAAACCGGATCAAACCGGACCAGACCAGCCCAGACCGCCTAAAACCGGGCCAAACCGACTCAAACCTATTTGGACCGGCTCAACCCAGACCAGACCGGCTCAAACCACACCACACCAGCTCAAACCGATTTTGACCATATGAGACTGGATCAAACCAGACCAGACGGGCCCAGAACAGCTAAAACCGGATCTAACTGGACCAGAATGGCCCATACCACCTAAAACCAGGCCAAACCATCTCAAACCTATTTTGACCAGTTCAAAGCAGACCAGACGGGCTCAAACCGGTTTGACCGTCTCAAAGTGGTTTTGACCAATCAAACTGGACTCGACCGGCCCAGACCAGCTGAAACCAGATCAAACCAGACCAGACCGGCCCAGACCGGCTAAAACTGGGCCACAAACCGGTTTGGACTGGCTCCAACAAGACCAGACCGGCTCAAACCGGTTTTAAACGGCCTGAGCCGGTTTTGACCGGCTCAATCCAGACCAGACCGGTTCAAACCGGACCAGACCGGCTCAAACCGGTTTTGATCGGATGACACTGGATCAAACCGGACCAGCCTGGCTCATGCCGGATGAAACCGGACCAGGCAGGCCCTGACCGGCTGAATCCGGATAAAACCAGACCAGACCGGCCCAGACCAGCTAAAACCGGGCCAAACCGGCTCAAACCAGTTTTGACCTTCTCAAACCAATCCAGACTGGCTGAAACCGGTTTGGCCGGCTAAAACCGGTTTTGACCGGATGAGACCGGATCAAACCGAATCAGACCGGCCCAGACCGGCTGAAATCGGATCAAAGCAGACCAGACCGGCCCAGACCGCCTAAAATTGGGCCACAAAACGGTTTTGACGGGTTCAAACCAGACCAGACAGGCTCAAACTGGTTTTGACAGACCTGAGCCGGTTTTGACCGGCTCAAACCAGACCAGACCGGCTCAAACCAGACCATACCAGCTCAAACCGGTTTTGACCGGCTCAAAGCGGTTTTGACTGGATCGAACTGGACTCGACCGGCCCAGACCAGCTGAAACCAGATCAAACCGGACCAGACAGGCCCAGACCGGCTAAAACCAGGCCACAAACCAGTTTTGAACGGCTCAAACCAGACCAGAACGGCTCACACCGGTTTTGTCCGGCTTGAGCCAGTTTGGACCGGCTCAAACAAGACGAGACCGGCTCAAACCGGACCAGACCGGCTCAAACTGGTTTTGACCGGATGACACCGGATCAAACCGGACCAGTCCAGCTCACACCGTACCAACTGGACCACACAGGACCAGACCAGCTGAAACCAGATCAAACCAGTTTTGACCTGATGAGACCGGAATAAACCGAACCAGACCGGCTCAGACATGCTCGAATATGTTTTGACTGGCTTCAACCAGACCAAACCGACTCAAAACGGTTTGACCGACTCGAACCGGTTTTGACCGGCTCAAACCAGACCAGACCGGCTCAAACCAGACCAGACCGGCTCAAACCCGTTTTAAGAGGCTCAAACCGGTTTTCACCTGCTCAAACCACACCAGACCGGATGAAACCGGTTTTGACCGGCTAAAACCGTTTCTGACTGGATGAGTCCAGATCAAACCGATTCAGACCGGCCCAGACAGGCTAAAACCGGATCAAACCGGACCATACCTTCCCAAACCGGATCATACCAGACCAGACCAGGACAAACGGGCTCAAACCGGCTCAAACCGAACCAGTCCTGCCCAGACAGGCTAAAACCGGGCCAAACTGGCACAATCACGTTTTGATCAGCTCAAACAAGACCAGACCAGCTCAAACCAGACCAGAGAGGCTCAAACCGGTTTTGACCGGCTCAAACCAGAACAGACCGGCTCAAACCGGTTTTGACCGGATGAGACAGGATAAAACCGGACCAGACCCGCTGAAACCGGATGAAACCGCACCACACCGGCCCAAAACAGCTGAAGCCGGAGCAAACCGGACCAGACGGGCCAGACTGTCTAAAAACCGGGCCACAAACAGGTTTTGACCGGCTCAAACCAGACCAGACTGGCTCAAACCGGTTTTGACCGGATAACAGCCGTTTTGACCGGTTCAAACCGGACTCGACCGGCCCAGACCAGCTGAAACCGGATGAAACCGGAGCAGAACGGCCCAGACCGGCTAAAACCAGGCCACTAACCGGTTTTCACTGGCTCAAACCAGACCAGACCCGCAGAAACCGGCTTTGACTGGCCTCAGCCAGTTTTGACCGACTCAAACCAGACCAGATTTCCTCAAACCGGACCAGACTGGCTCAAACCGCTTTTGATCGGATGACACCGGACCATACTGGACCAGACCAGCTCACACCGGATCAAACTGGACCAGACAGGCCCAGACCGGCTGAAACCGGATCAAACCGGACTACACCGGCCCAGACCGGCTATAACCAGGCCAGACCGGCTCAAACCAGTTTTGACCAGATCAAACCAGACCAGACCGGTTCAATCCGATTTTGACTGCCTCAAACCGGGTTTGAACGGCTCGAACCGGTTTTGACAGGCTCAAACCAGTTTTGACCAGCTGAAACGGATTTTGACCAGATGAGACCGGATCAAACCAGACCAGATGGGCCCAGACCAGCAAAAACCGGATGAAACCGGACCAGACCGGCCCAGACCGCCTAAAACCGGGCCAAACCGGCTCAAACCTATTTTGACCCGCTCAAACCAGACCAGACCGGCTCAAACCAATTTTGACCAGCTCAAACCAGACCAGACCAGATCAAACCGGATCAAACCGGACCAGACAGGCCTAGACCACCTAAAACCGTGCCAAACTGGCTCAAACTTGTTTTGACCGGCTCAAACCAGACCATACCGGGTCGAACCTGTTTTCACCGGCTCAAACCAGACCTGACCGGATCAAACCCATTTTGACCGGAATAGACCGGATCAAACGGGACCAGACCCTCTGAAACCGGATCATACGGACCAGACCAGCACAAACCGGCTCAAACCGGCTCAAACCGAACCAGACCGGCCCAGACAGGCTAAAACCGGGCCAAACCAGCTCAATCAGATTTTGACCGTCTCAAACAAGACCAGACTGGCTCAAACAAGACCAGACCGGCTCAAACCGGTTTTGACCGGATGAGACCGGATCAAACCGGACCAGACCGGCTCAAACCAGACCAGACCGGCCCAGACCACCTAAAACCGGGCCAAACCGGCTCAAACCTATTTTAACTGGCTCAAACCAGACAAGACCAGCTTGAACCTGTTTTGACCGGCTCAAACCAGACCTGACCAGCTCAAACCGGTTTTGATCGGATTGGACTGGATGAAACCGGACCAGACCCTCTCAAACCGGATCATACCGCACCAGACCAGCACAAACCAGTTTGAACCGGCTCAAACCGAACCAGACCGGAAAACCAGGCCAGTCCGGCTCAATGAGGTTTTGATTGGCTCAAACCAGACCAGACCGTCTCAAACCAGACCACACTGGCTCAAAGCGGTTTTGACCAGCTGAAACTAGAAGAGACTGGATCAAATCGGTTTTGACCGGATGAGACAGGATAAAACCAAACCAAACTGACTCAAACCGGATGAAACCACACCAGACTGGCCCAGAACAGCTGAAGCCGGAGCAAACCGAACCAGATGGGGCCAGACCAGCTAAAACCGGGCTACAAACCGGTTTTGACCGGCACAAACGGGACCAGACTGGCTAAAACTGATTTTGACCAGCCTGAGCTGGTTTTGACCGGCTCAAAGCAGACCAGACCAGCTCAAACCGGACCAGACCGGTTACAAACAGGTTTTGACCGGATGACACTGGATCAAACTGGACCAGACCGGCTCAAACCGGATCAAACCGGGCCAGACAGGCCCAGACTGGCTGAAACCAGATCAAACCAGACCACTCCGGCACAGAACGGCTAAAACCAGACCAGACCGGCTCAAACCGTTTTTGACCCGCTCAAACCAGACCAGACCGGTTCAAACCGGTTTTGACTGACTCAATCCGGTTTTGACAGGCTAACACTGGTTTTGACCGGCTCAAACCACTCCAGACCAGCTAAAACCGCTTTTCACTGGCTAAAACCGCTTTTGACCTGATTAGACCGGATCAAACCGGAGCAGACTGGCTCAGACAGGCTCGAATCGGTTTTCACTGGCTTCAACCACACCAAACCAGTGAATCCAGTTTTGACCGGCTCGATCCGGTTTTCAATGGCTCAAACCAGACCAGACCGGCTGAAATCGGTTTTGACCGGCTAAAACCTGTTTTCGCTGGATGAGACCGGATCAAACCGAATCAGACCGTCCCAGACCGGCTAAATAGGATCAAACCGGACCAGACCGGCCCAGACTGCCTAAAACTGGGCCACAAGGCCGTTTTGAACTGCTCAAACCAGACCAGACCGGCTCAAACCAGTTTTGACCGACTTGAGCCGGTTTTGACTGGCTCAAACCAGATTAGATCGGCTCAAACCGGTTTTGACCGGCTCAACCCGGTTTTAACCTGCTAAAACCACACCAGACCGGGTGAAACCGGTTTTGACTGGCTAAAACCAAATTTGACCGGATGAGACCGGATCAAAACGAATCAGACCGGCCCAGACCGGCTATAATCGGATCAAACCGGACCAGACCGGCCCAGACCGACTAAAACTAGGCCACAAGCCTGTTTTGACCGGTTCAAACCAGACCAGACCGGCCCAAATCGGTTCTGAGCGGCTCAAACCGCTTTTGACCAGCCCAAACCAGACCAGACCAGTTCAATCCGGTTTTGACCGGCTCAAACCGATTTTGAACGGCTCGAACCTGTTTTGACCGGCTCAAACCACACCAGACCGGCTCAAACCGGTTTTGTCCAGCTGAAACCGATTTTGACTGGATGAGACCGGATCAAACCGGACCAGATGGGCCCAGACCGGCTAAAACCGGATCAAACTGGACCAGACCGGCCCAGACCACATAAAACCGGGCCAAACCGGCTCAAACCTATTTTTACCGGCTCAAACCGGACCAGACCGGCTCAAACCGGTTTTGACCGGGTAAAACCAGACCAGATCGGCTCAAACAAGATCAAACCGGACCAGACAGGCCCAGACCGCCTAAAACCATGCCATACCGGCTCAAACTTATTTTGACTGGCTGAAACCAGACCGGACCGGGTCGAAACTATTTTGACCGGCTCAAACCAGACCTGACCGGCTCAAACCGGTTTTGACCGTACTACACCGGATCAAACGGGACCAGACCGTCACATACCGGATCATACCGGACCAGACGAGCACAAACCGTTTCAAACCGGCTCAAACCGAACCAGACCAGCACAGACAGGCTAAAACCGGGCCAAACCAGCTCAATCAGGTTTTGACTGTCTCAAACAAGACCAGACCAGCTCAAACAAGACCATACCGGCTCAAACCGGTTTTGACCGGATGAGACCAGATCAAACCAAACCAGACTGGCTCAAACAGGATCAAACCGGAAAAGACCAGCCCAGACCGGCTAAAAGCGGTCAAAATCGGCTCAAACCGTTTTTCACCGGCTCAAAACAGGCCAGACCGGCTCAAACCGGTTTTGACCGGCTCAAACCAGACCAGACCAGTCAAACCGGGTTTGACCAGATGAGACAGGATAAAACCGGACCAGACCGGCTCAAAGAAGATGAAACCGCACCAGATTGGCCCAGAACAGCTGAAGCCCCAGCAAACTGGACCAGACCAACCCAGACCGGCTAAAACTGGGCCACAAACCGGTTTTGACAGGCTCAAACCAGACCAGACCGGGTCAAACAGGTTTTGACTGACCTGAGAAGGTTTTGACCAGCTCAAACCAGACCAGAACGTCTCAAGCCAGACCAGACCGTCTCTATCCGGTTTTGACCGGCTCAAACCAGACCAGACTGCCTCAAATTGGTTTTGACCGGATGAGACAGGATAAAACCGGACCGGACCCGCTCAAACCGGATGAAACCGCACAAGACCGGCACAGAAGAGCTGAAGCCGAAACAAACCGGACCAGACCGGACCAGACTGGCTCGAACCTGTTTTGAGCAGCTCAAACCCGAACTGACCGGCTCAAACCGGTTTTCATCGGATTAGACCGGATCAAACTGGACCAGACCTTCTCAAACCAGATCATACCGGACCAGACCGGTAGACAATGGCTCAAACCGGCTCAAACCGAGCCAGACCAGCCCAGACAGGCTAAAACTGGGCCAATCTGGCTCAATCAGGTTTTGACCAGCTCAAACCAGACCAGACCGGCTCAAACCGGTTTTGACCGGCTCAAACCAGCCCAGACTGGTTCAAACCGGTTTTGACCAGATTAGACAGGATAAAGCCAGAACAGACCAGCTCAAACCGGATGAAACCGCACCAAACTGGCCCAGAACAGCTGAAGCCGGAGAAAACCGGACCAGAGCGGGTCAGACCGGCTAAAACCGGGCCACAAACCGGTTTTGACCGGCTCAAACCAGACTAGACCGGCTCAAACCGGTTTTGCCCGGCTCAAACCAGACCAGAACGGCTCAAACCGGACCAGACCGGCTCAAACTGGTTTTCACCGGATGACACCGGATCAAACCAGACCAGACCGGCTCACACCGGATCAAACCGGACCAGACCGGCCCAGACCAGCTAAAACCGGGCCAGAGAGCCTCAAACCGGTTTTGACCGGCTCAAACCAGACCAGACCGAGTCCAACCTGTTTTGACTGGCTCAAACCAGACCTGACCGGCTCAAACCCGTTTTGACCGGATCAGACCGGATCAAACGGGACCAATCCTTCCCAAACCGGATCAACCGGACCAGACGAGCACAAACCGGCTCAAACCGGCTCAAACCGAACAAGACCGGCCCAGACCGGCTAAAACCGGGCCAGAACGGCTCAAACCGGTTTTGACCAGCTCAAACCAGACCTGACCGGTTCACACCCGTTTTGACCAGATTAGACCGGATGAAAGGGGACCAGACCTTCCCAAACAGGATCATATCAGAGCAGACGAGCAGAAACCGACTCAAACCGGCTCAAACCGAACCAGACTGGCCCAGACAGGCTAAAACCGGGCCAAACCGGCTCAATCAGGTTTTGTCTGTCTCAAACAAGACCAGACTGGCTCAAACAAGACCAGACCAGCTCAATACGATTTTGACCGGATGAGACCAGATTAAACCGGACCAGACCGGCTCAAACCGCATCAAACCGGAAAACACCGGCCCAGACCAGCTAAAACTGGGCCAAATCGGCTCGAACCGGTTTTATCCGGCTCAAACCACACCAAACAGGCTCAAAATGGTTTTGACCGGCTCAAACCAGACCAGACCAGCTCAAACCGCACCAGACCGGCTCAAACCGGGTTTGACCGGATGATACCGGATCAAACCGGACCAGACCGGCTCACACCGGATCAAACCGGACCAGACCGGCCCAGACCAGCTAAAACCGGGCCGGACCGGCTCAAACCGGTTTTGACCGGCTCAAACCAGACCAGACCGTGTCCAACCTGTTTTGACAGGCTCAAACCAGACCTGACAGGCTCAAACCCGTTTTGACCAGATCAGACCAGATCAAACGGGACCAGACCGTCCCAAACCGGATTATACCGGACCAGACGAGTACAAACCGCTCAAACCGGCTCAAACCGATCCAGACCGGCACAGACCGGCTAAAACCAGGCCACATCGGCTCAAACCGGTTTTGACCGGCTGAAACCAGACCACACCGAGTCGAACCTGTTTTGACCGGCTCAAACCAGACCTGACCGACTCAAACCCGTTTTGACCAGATTAGACCGGATCAAACGGGACCAGACCTTCCCGAACCGGATCATAATGGAGCAGACGAGCACAAACTGACTCAAACCGGCTCAAACCGAACAAGACCGGCCCAGACAGGCTAAAACCGGGCCAAACCGGCTCAATCAGGTTTTGACCGTCTCAAACAAGACCAGACCGGCTCAATCCGATTTTGACCGGAGGAGACCAGATTTAACCTGAAAAGACCGGCTCAAACCGCATCAAACCGGAAAAGACCGGCCCAGACCGGCTAAAACCGGACCAAATCGGCTCGAACTGGTTTTGAACGGCTCAAACCAGACCAAACAGGCTCAAACTGGTTTTGACTGGCTCAAACCAGACCAGACCGGCTCAAAACGGTTTTGACCGGTTCAAACCGTTTTTGACTGGCTCAAACCAGACCATTCCAGCTCAAAGCAGACCAGACCGGCTCAAACCGGTTTTGACCTGCTCAAACCAACCAGACCAGCTGAAACCGGTTTTGGCCAGCTGAAACCGGTTTTGACCAGATGAGACTGGATCAAACCAAAGCAGACCAGCCCAGACTGGCTAAAATCGGATCAAACAGGATCAGACTGGCCCAGACTGCCTAAAACTGGGCCACAAACTGGTTTTGAACGGATCAAACCAAATCAGACCGGCTCAAATCGGTTTTGACCGACCTGAGCCGGTTTAGACCGGCTCAAACCAGTCCAGACCGGCTCAAACCAGACCAGACCGGCTCAAACCGGTTTTGATGTGCTAAAAGCGGTTTTGACAGCACCAAACCGTACTCGACCGGCCCATACCAACTGAAACTGGATCAAACCGGAGCAGAGCGGCCCAGACCGGCTTAAACCGGGACACAAACTGGTTTGGACCGGCTCAAACCAGACTAGATTGGCTGAAACCGGTATTGACCGGCCTGAGCCAATTTAGATTGGCTCAAACCAGACCAGACCAGCTCAAACCGGACATTCCCGGCTCAAACTGGTTTTGACCGGATGACACCGGATCAAAACGGACCAGCCCGGCTCACACCGGATCAAACCGGACCAGACAGGCCCAGACCAGCTGAAACCGGATCAAACAAGACCAGACCGGCACAGACCGGCTAAAACCGGGCCAGAGCGGCACAAACCGGTTTTGACCGGCTCAAACCAGACCAGACAGGTTCAAACCGGTTTTGACTGGCTCAATCCGGTTTTGACAGGCTCAAACCGGTTTTGATCAGCTCAAACCTCTCCAGACCGGCTAAAACCGGTTTTCACCGGCTCAAACCGGTTTTGACCTGATCAGACAGGATCAAACCGGACCAGACAGGCTCAGACAGGCTCGAATCGGTTTTGACTGGCTTCAACCAGACCAAACGGGCTCAAACTGGTTTTGACGGGCTCTAACTGATTTTGACCAGCTCAAACCACAACAGACTGGCTGAAACCGGTTTTGACCGGCTAAAACCTGTTTTGACCGGATGAGACCGGATCAAACCGAATCAGGCTGGCCCAGACCGGCTAAAATGGGTTAAAACCAGACCAAACTGGCCCAGACCGCCTAAAACTGGGCCACAAACCGGTTTTGTCCGCTTCAAACCAGAGAAGACCGGCTCAATCCGGTTTTGACCGACAAGAGCCAGTTTTCACCGGCTCAAACCAGACCAGACAGGCTAAAACCAGACCAGAACGGCTCAAACCGGTTTTGACCAGCTTAAACCAGACCAGACTGGCTCAAAGCGGTTTTGACCGGATGAGACAGGATAAAACTGGACTGGACCCTCTCAAACCGCATGAAACCGCACAAGACTGGCCCAGAACACCTGAAGCCGGAGCAAACAGGACCAGACCGGCCCAGACCGGCTAAAACCGGGCCACAAACCGGTTTTGACAGGCTCAAACCGGACCAGATGGGCTCAAACCGGTTTTGACCGGCCTGAGCCGGTTTTGACGGGCTCAAACCAGACCAGACCAGCTCAAACCGGACCGGAACGGCTCAAACCGGTTTTGACCAGATGACACCGGATAAAAGAAGACCAGACTGGCTCACACCGGGTCAAAGTGAACCAGAGAGGCCCAGACCGGCTGAAATCGGCTCAAACATGACCAGACCGGTTCAAACCAGTTTTGCGTAGCTCAATCCGGTTTTGACTGGCTCAAACCGGTTTTGACTGGCTCAAACCACACCAGACTGGCTAAAACCGGTTTTCACCAACTCAAACCGGATTTGACCTGATTGGACCGGATCAAACCGGACCAGACTGGCTCAGACAGGCTCGAATCGGTTTTGACTGGCTTCAACCAGACCAAACCTGCTCAAACCGGTTTTGACCGGCTCGAACCGGTTTTGACTGGCTCAAAACACACCAGACCGTCTCAAACCAGACCAGACCGGCTCAAACCGGTTTTGACCTGCTCAAACCACACCAGACCGGCTGAAACCAGTTTTGACCGGATGAGACCAGATCAAATCGAATCAGACCGGCCCAGACCGGCTACAATCGGATCAAACCGGAACAGACCGGCCCAGACAGCCTAAAACTGGGCCACAAACCGGTTTTGACCCGTTCAAACCTCAAGAGACTGGCTCAAACCGGTTTTGACCGACCTGTGACGGTTTTGACCGGCTCAAACCAGACCAGACCAGCTAAAAGCAGACCAGACCAGCTCAAACCGCTTTTGACCGGCTCTAACCGGTTTTGACCTGCTCAAACCTCACCAGACAGGTTCAATCCGGTTTTCACCGGCTCAAACCAGATTTGAACGTCTCGAACCGGTTTTGACCGGCTCAAACCACACCAGATCGGCTCAAATCGGTTTTGACCGGCTGAAAACGATTTTGACCATATGAGACCCAATGAAACCGGATCACACGAGCCCAGACCGGCTAAAACCGGATAAAACCGGACCAGAACGGCCCAGACCGCCTAAAACCAGGCCAAACCGGCTCAAACCTATTTTGACCGGCTGAAACCAGACCAGACCGGCTCAAACCGGTTTTGACCGGCTCAAAGCGGTTTTGACCGGATCAAACCGGACTCGACCGGCCCAGACCACCTGAAACCGGATCAAACCGTACCAGACCAGCCCAGATCGGCTAAAACCGGGCCACAAACCGGTTTTGAACGGCTCAAACCGGACCAGACTGGCACAAACCGGTTTTGACCGGATGAGACTGGATCAAAAAGGACTAGACCGGCTCAAACTGGATGAAATCGGAATCGACCGGACCAGACCAGCTGAAACCGGAACTAACCGTACCAGACCAGCCCAGACCGGCTATAACCAGGCCAAACCATCTCAAATCGGTTTTAACTCATTCAAACAAGACCAGACCAGCTGAAACGGGTTTTGACCGGATGAGACCGGATCAAACCCGACCAGACCGGCGCAAACCTCATCAAACCGGACCAGACCAGCCCAGACTGACTAAAACCGGGCCAAACCGTCTCAAACAGGTTTCGACCAGCTCAAACCAGACCAGACCGGCTCAAACCAGACCAGACCGGCTCAAACCGGTTTTGACCGGCTCAAACCAGACCAGACCAGCTCACATCGGGTTTGACCGGATGAGACAGGATAAAACCGGACCAGACCGGCTCAAACCGGATGAAACCGCAGCAGACCGGCCCAGAGCAGCTGAAGCCGGAGCAAACCGGACTAGACCGGGCCGGATCGGCTAAAACCGGGCCACAAACCAGTTTTGACCGGCTCAAACCAGACCAGACCGTCTCATAGCAGACCAGACCGGTTCAAACTGGACCAGACTGGCTCCAACTGGTTTTGACCGGATGACACCGGATCAAACCGGACCTGACCGGCTCACACCGGATCAAACCGTACCAGACAAGCCCAGACCGGCTGAAACTGGATCAAACCGGACCAGACCGGCCCAGAACGCCTAAAACTGGGGCAAAAACCAGTGTTTACCGGCTCAAACCATACCATCCCTTCTCAAACCAGACCAGACCGGCTCAAGCTGGAGAAAACCAGACCAACCGGCCCAGACCGCCTAAAACCGTGCCAAACCGGCTCAATCAGATTTTAACCGGCTCAAACCAGACCAGAAATGCTCAAACCAGACCAGACTGTCTCAAACCGGTTTTGACCAGTTAAACCAGAAGAGACTGGCTCAAACCGGTTTTGACCGGATGAGACAGGATAAAACCGGACCAGACTGGCTCAAACCGGATGAAACCGCACCAAACCGGCCCAGAACAGCTGAAGCCGGAGCAAACCAGACCAGACCAACCCAGACCAGCTAAAACCAGGCCACAAACGGTTTTGACTGGCTCAAACCAGATGAGATCGGCTCAAACCGCATTTGACTGGCTCAAACCAGGCCAGACCGTCTCAAACTGGACCAGACCGTCTCAAACCAGTTTTGACCGGATGACGCCGGATCAAACTGGACCAGACCGGCTCACACCGGATTAAACCAGACCAGACAGGCCCTGACCGGCTGAAACCGGATCAAACCGGATCGGATCAAACCAGAGCAGACCGGCTCAAACCAGACCACACTGGCTCAAACCGGTTTTGACCGGCTGAAACCAGAAGAGACTGGCTCTAAACGGTTTTGAACGAATGAGACAGGATAAAACCGGACCAGACTGCTCACACCGGATCAAACCAGACCAGACAGCCCCAGACTGGCTGTAACCAGATCAAAGTGGACCAGACCGGCCCAGACCGGCTAAAACCGGGCCAGACCGGCACAAACCGGTTTTGACCGGCTCAAAACAGACCAGACCAGTTCAAACCGGTTTTGACTGGATCAATCCGGTTTTGACTGGCTCAAACCACACCAGACCAGATAAAACCGGTTTTCTCCGGCTCAAACCGGATTTCATCTGATTAGACCAGATCCAACCGGACCAGACCGGCTCAGACAGGCTCGAATCCGTTTTGACTGGCTTCAACCAGACCAAATCGGCTCAAACCAGTTTTGGACGACTCCGAACCGGTTTTGATCAGCTCAAACCAGACCAGACTGGCTCAAATCAGACCAGACCGGCTCAAACCGGTTTTGACCTGCTCAAACCACACCAGACTGGGTGAAACCGGTTTTGACCGGCTAAAACCGGTTTCGACCGGATGAGACCGGATCAAACCGAATCAGACCATCCTGGACCGGCGCAAATGGGATCAAACCGGACCAGACTGTCCCAGACCACCTAGAACTGGGCCACAAACCGGTTTTGACTGGTTCTAACCAGACCAGACCGGCTCAAACCCATTTTGACAGACCTGAGCCGATTTTGACATGCTCAAACCAGACCAGACCGGCTCAAACCACACGGGACCGGCTCAAATCGGTTTTGATCAGCTCAAACAGAACAGACCGGTTCAATCCAGCTTTGACCGGCTCAAACCGGTTTTGAACTGCTGGAATGGTTTTTGACTGGCACAAACCGGTTTTGAACGGCTCAAACCACACCAGACCGGCTCAAACCGGTTTTGACCAGCTGAAACCGATTTTGACCATATGAGACCGGAACAAACCGGACCAGACGGCCCCAGACCGGCTAAAACCGGATCAAACTGACCAGAACGACCCAGACCGCCTAAAACCAGGCTAAACAGGCTCAAACCTATTTTGACCGACTGAAACTGGTTTTGACCGGCTCAAACCAGACCAGACTGGCTCAAACCGGATCAAACCGGACCAGACCGGCTCAGACCGCCTAAAACCAGGCCAAACCGGCTCAAACCTAGTTTGACCAGCTCAAACCAGACCAGACCAGCTTGAACCTCTTTTGACCAGCTCAAACCAGACGTGACTGACTCAAACCGGTTTTGATCGGATTAGACTGGATCAAACCGGACCAGACCCTCTCAAACCGGATCATACCGCACCAGACCGGCTCAAACTGGCTCAAACTGGCTAAAACCGAACCAGACCGGCCCAGACAGGCTAAAACCGGGCCAAACCGGCTCAAGGAGGTTTTGTCTGCCTCAAACCAGACCAGACCGGCTCAAACCAGACCACACTGGCTCAAACCAGTTTTGACCAGCTGAAACTAGAAGAGACTGGATCAAATCGGTTTTGACCGGATGAGACAGGATAAAACCAGACCAGACTGGCTCAAACCGGATGAAACCACACCAGAACGGCCCAGAACAGCTGAAGCTGGAGCAAACCAGACCAGACGGGTCCAGATCAGCTAAAACCGGGCCACAAACAGGTTTTGACCGGCACAAACCAGACCAGACCGGCTCATACCGATTTTGACCAGCCTGAGCTGGTTTGACCAGCTCAAACCAGACCAGAATGGCTCAAACAGGACCAGACCGGTTCAAACAGGTTTTAACCGGATCACACCGGATCAAACTGGACCAGACCGGTTCACACCTGATCAAACCGGACCAGACAGGCCCAGACTGCCTGAAACCGGATCAAACCGGGCCACACCAGCACAGACCAGCTACAACCGGGCCAGACCGGCTCAAACCGTTTTTGACCAGCTCAAACCAGACCAAACCGGTTCAAACAGGTTTTGACTGACTCAATCCGGTTTTGACAGGCTCACACCAGTTTTGACCGGCTCAAACCACTCCAGACTGGCTAAAAGCGGTTTTCACTGGCTAAAACCGCTTTTGACCTGATTAGACCGGATGAAACCGGAGCAGACTGGCTCAGACAGGCTCGAATCGGATTTGACTTCAACCAGACCAAACAGGTCAATCCGGTTTTGACCGACTCGAACCGGTTTTGAACATCTCAAACCAGACCAGAGCGGCTCAAACCAGACCTGACCGGATCAAACCAGTTTTGACTGACTCAAACCGATTTTGACCTGCTCAAACCACACCAGACCGGCTGAAACCGGTTTTGACCGGATGACACCTGATCAAACCGAATGACGCCGTCCCAGACCGGCTAAAATCGGAACAAACCAGACCAGACCGGCCCAGACCGCCTAAAACGGGGCCACAAACCGGTTTTGACGGGTCCAAACCAGAACAGACTGGCTCAAGCCAAACCAGACAAGACCGGCTGAAACCGGTTTTGAATGGCTCAAAGCAGTTTTGACCACAACAAACTGGACTCGACCGGCCCAGACCAGCTGAAACCGGTCAAACTGGACCAGACCGGCACAGGCCGGATAAAACCGGGCCACCAACCAGTTTTAACCGGCTCAAACCAGACCAGACCGGCTCAAACCGGTTTTGACCTGCTCAAACCACACCAGACCGGCTGAAATCGGTTTTGACCGGCTAAAACCGGTTTGGACCGGATGAGACCGGATCAAACCGAATCAGAATGGCAGAGACCGGCTAAATCGGATCAAAAAGGACCAGACCGGCCCTGACCACCTAAAACTCGGCCACAAACCGGTTTTGAAGGGCTCAAACCAGACGAGTCCGGCTCAAACAGGTTTTGCCTGGCCTGAGCCGGTTTTGACAGGCTCAAACCAGACCAGACCGGCTCAAAACGGACCACAAGGGCTCAAACCGTTTTTGAACGGCTCAAACCGGTTTTGACCGGCTCAAACCGGACCAGACCCTCTCAAAAGGGACTCCAACCGGACCAGATCAGCTCAAACTGGTGTTGACCGGCTCAAACCGGACCAGACGTGCTCAAACCGGTGTTGTCCGCCTCGAACCAGACCCAAACCGGACCAGAACATCTCAAACCGGACCAGACAGGCTCAAACCGGATCAAACCGGACCAGACCGGCTCAAACCAGGGTTGACCGGCTCAAACCCGACCAGACTGGCTTAAACCGAACCAGACTGGCTCAAACAGGGTTTGACCGGCTCAAACTGGGCTCAACCCGGACCAGAACGTCTCAAACCGGGTTAGACTGGCTCAAACCTCAGCAGACCGGCTCAAACCGAATCAAACCGGACCAGACCGAACCTTAGACCGGCTCAAACCAGACCAGACTGGCTCCAACCGGGTTTCACCGGCTCAAATAGGACTTCCACTGGACCAGACCGGCTCAAACCGGTGTTGACCGGCTCAAACCGGACTCAAACCAAACCAGACCGGCTCAAACCGGTGTTGACAGACTCGAACCAGACTCAAACCGGACCAGAACGGCTCAAACCGGACCAGACTCAAACTGGACCTGACACAAACTGGACCAGAACGGCTCAAACCGGTTTTGACCAGCCCATACTGTACTCAGTCAGGACCAGACCGGCTCAAACCGGTTTTGACCGGCTCAAACCGGACTCAAACCGGACCAGACCGCCTCAAACCGGTTTTGACCAGCTCATACTGTACTCAATCAGGAACAGACCGGCTCAAACCGGTTTTGAACGGCTCAAACCAGACCAGACCGGCTCAACAGAATCAAACCGGACCAGACCGGTTCAAACCTGATCAAACTGGAGCAGACCGGCTCAAACCGGTTTTGACGGGCTCAAATCCGACCAGAGCAGCACAAACCGAATTTGACCAGCTCAAACCAGACTCAAACAGGACCACACCGGCTCTAAATGGTTTTGACCGGCTCAAACCCAATAAGACCGGCTGAAACTGGACGAGACCGCCTCAAACCGGTTTTGACTGACTCAAACCCGTCCAGACCGGCTCAAACCGGACCAGACCGGCTCAAACCGGTTTTGACTGGCTCAAAGCGGACTAGACCGGCTCTAACCGGTTATGACCGGTCAAACCGCACTCAAACCTGACCAGACCGTCTCCAACTGGTGTTGTCCGGCTCAAACCAGACTCAAACAGGACCAGACCGGCTCAAACCGGTTTTGACCGGCTCAAACCGGACTCAAACCAGACCAGACCGTCTCAAACCCGTTTTGACCGGCTCAAACCAGACCAGACCGGCTGAAACCGGACGAGACCGGCTCAAACCGGTTTGGACCGGCTCAAACCAGACCAGACTGACTCAACCAGATCAAAGCGGACCAGACCATCTCAAAACGGGTCAAACTGGACCAGAACCGCTCAAACCAGATCAAACGGGACCAGAACGGCTCAAACCAGTTTTCACCGGCTCAAACTGGACTCAAACCGGACCCGACTGGCACAAACCGGTTTTGACCGGCTCAAACCCTGCCAGACCAGCTAAAACAAGACCAGACCCGTTCAAACTGGACTCACACCGGAATAGACTGGCTCAAACCGATTTTGACCGGCTCAAATCGGACCAGAGCAGCACAAACCGATTTTGACCGGCTCAAAGCAGACTCAAGCAGGACCAGACCGGCTCAAACCGGTTTTCACCTGCTCAAACCCGACCAGACTGGCTGAAACTGGACGAGACCGGCTGAAACCGGTTTTGACTGTGTCAACCACGACCAGACAGGCTAAAACCGGACCAGACAGGCTCAGACCAGTTTTGACCGGCTCTAACCGAACCAGACTGGCTCAACCATATCAAACCGTACCAGACCAGCTTAAACCGGATCAAACCTGAACAGACCGGCTCTTAGACTGTCTCAAACCGGTTTTGATCCGCTCAATACGGACCAAAACGGCTCAAACCGGTTTTGAACGGCTCAAACCGGACCAGAACTTCTCAAACGGGACTCCAACCGAACCAGATCAGCTCAAACTGGTGTTGACCGTCTCAAACCCGACCAGACGGGCTCAAACCAGTGTTGTCCGCCTAGAACCAGACTCAAACCGGACCAGAACGTCTCAAACCGGACCAGACAGGCTGAAACCGGATCAAACTGGACCAGACCGGCTCAAACCTGTTTTGACCATTTCACAAAAGCCCAGACCGGCTCTACCGGATCAAACAGGAACCAGACCAGCTTTAATGGGATCAAACTGGACCAGACCGGCTCAAACCGGGGTTAACCGGCTCAAACCTGACCAGACTGGCTTAAACCGGACCAGAATGGCTCAAACAGGGTTTGACCGGCTCAAACTGGACTCAAACGTGTACAGAACAGCTCAAACCGGGTTAGACTGGCTCAAACAGGACCAGACGGGGTCAAAACGAATCAAACCATACCAGACCGGCTCTTAGACCGGCTCAAACCGGACCAGACCGGCTCCAACTGGTTTTGACCGGCTCAAATCGGACTCAAACCAGACCAGACCGGCTGAAAACGGTTTTGACCAGCTCAAATCGGACCACACCACATCAGAACGGATCAAACCGGACAGACAGTCTCAAACCGGTTTTGACCAGCTCACAAAAGCCCAGACTGGCTCTACCGGATCAAACCGGACCAGAACGGCTCAAACAGGCTCAAACCGCACCAGACCGGCTCAAACAGGATTTGACCAGCTCACACCGGACCAGAGCGGCTCAAACCGGTTTTGACCGGCTCAAATCGGACTCAAACCGGACCAGACTGGCTCAAACCGGCTCAAACTGGACGACACGGACTAAAATCGGATCAAACCTGACGAGACCAGCTACAAAGGGATCAATCCGGACCAGACCGTCTAGACCCGCTATATCCGGTTTTGTCCGGCTCAAACCGGACTCAAACCGATATTTACCGGCTCAAACCAGATCAAACTGGAGCAGACCGGCTCAAAGCGGATCAAACCGGACCAGACCGGCTCATACTGGTTTTGACCAGCTCAAACTGGACCAGACCGGCTCAACCAGATCACACCGGACCATACCGGCTTAAACCGGATCAAACTGGAACAGACCGCCTCAAACCGGCATTGACCAGCTCAGACCCGACCAGTCTGGCTTAAACCGGACCAGACTGGCTCAAAACGGGTTTCACTGGCTTACTCAGGGGAGTGTACAGGAGGGAGAGTGCTCATTTAGGGGAGTGCACACTCAGGGGAGTCCTCACTCAAGGGAGTGCACACACAGTGGAGTGCACACTCAGGGGAGCGCTCACACAGGGGAGTGGCCACTGAGGTGAGCGCTCACACATGGAAGAGCACACTCAGGGGAGCCCTCACTCAGGCGAGTCCACACTCAGGGGAGTGCACACTCAGAGTAGTCCTCACTCAGGCGAGTGAACTCTCAGGTGAGAGCACACTCAGGGGAACGCTCACTCAGGGGAGTGCACACTCAAAGGAGCGCACAATCAGGGGAGTGCACACTCAGTGGAGTCCTCACTCAGGAGAGTGCGAACTCAGAGGTGTGCACACTCAGGGGAGTGCTCACTCACGGGAGTGCACACTCAGGAGAGTGCACACTCAGGGGAGTGCACTCAGGGGAGTGCTCACTCAGGTGAGTGCACACACTGGGGAGCGCACACTCAGGTGAACGCACAAACAGGGGAGGGTTCATTCAGGGGAGTGCACACTCAGGGGAGTCTTCACTCAGGCGAGCGCACATTCAGGGGAGTGCCGACTCAGAGTATTCCTTACTCAGGTGAGTGCACACTCAGGGGAGTGCACACTCAGGGGAGTGCTCACTCAGGGGAGTGCTCATTCAGGGGAGTGCACACTCAGGGGAGTCATCACTCAGACAAGTACCCCCTCAGGAGAGCACTCACTCTGGTGAGTCCTCACTCAGGCGAGTTCACACTCAGGGGAGTGTCCACTTAGAGTAGTCCTTACTCAGGTGAGCGCACACTCAGGGGAGTGCACACTCAGGGGAGCGCACATTCAGGGGAGTGCACACACTGGGGGGTGCACACTCAGGGGAGTCCTCATTCAGAGGAGTGCGAAATAAGAGGAGTGCACACTCAGGGGAGTGCTCACTCAGGGGAGTGCACACACAGGGGTGTCCTCACCAAGGGGAGTGCTCACTCAAGGGAGTGCACAATCAGGTGAGCCCACACCCAGGAGAGTGCACACTCAGGGGAGTCCTCACTCAGGAGAGTGCGAACTCAGGGAAGTGCACTCCCTGGGAAGCGAACACTCAAGGGACTGCACACTCAGGGTAGTGCACACTCAAGGGAGTCCTCACTCAGGAGAGTGCGAACTCAGAGGAGTGCACACTCAGGGGAGTGCTCATTCAGGGGAGTGCACACTCAGGGAAGTCATCACTCAGACGAGTACCCCCTCAGGAGAGCGCTCACTCTGGGGAGTCCTCACACAGGCGAGTTCACACTCAGGGGAGTGCACACTCAGGGGTGTCCTCACCCAGGCGAGTGCACACACAGGTTAGTGCGCACTCAGGGGAGCGCTCACTCAGGGGAGTTCACACTCAGGGGAGCGCAATCTCAAGGGAGCGCAAACTCAGGGGAGTGTAAACTTAGGGGAGAGCTCAATCAGTGGAGTGCACACTCAGGGGAGTCCAAACTCAGGCGAGTTCACAATCAGGGGAGGGCACACTCAGGGGAGTCCTCACCCAGGTGAGTGCACACTCAGGGGAGTTCGCACTCAGGGGAGCGCTCACTCAGGGCAGCGAACACACTGGGGAGAGCACACACAGTGGAGCGCACACTCATGGGAGTGCACACACAGGGGAGTGCTCACTCAGGAGAGCGCCCACTTAGGGGAGTGCACGCTCAGGTGAGCATACACTCAGGGGAGTGCACACTCAGGGGAGTCCTCACTCAAAAGAGTGCAAACTCAGGGGAGCGAAATCTCAGGGTAGCACACACACAGGGGAGTGCACACCCAGGGGAGTCCTCACTCAGGAGAGTGCGAACTCAGAGGAGTGCACACTCAGGGGAGTGCTCATTCAGGGGAGTACACACTCAGGGGAGCGCTCACTCAGACGAGTGCACACTCAGGGGAGTGCACACTCAGGGGAGTCCTCCCTCAGGAGAGTGCACACTCAGGGGAGTCCTCACTCAGGAGAGTGCGAACTAAGAGGAGTGCACACTCAGGGGAGTGCACACACAGGGATGTCCTCACTGAGGGCAGTGCTCACTCAAGGGAGTGCACAATCAGGTGAGCCCACACTCAGGAGAGTGCACACTCAGGGGAGTCCTCACTCAGGAGAGTGCGAACTCAGGGAAGTGCACTCCCTGGGAAACGAACACACAAGGGACTGCACACTCAGGGTAGTGCACACTCAAGGGAGTCCTCACTCAGGAGAGTGCGAACTCAGAGGAGTGCACACTCAGGGGAGTGCTCATTCAGGGGAGTACACGCTCAGGGGAGTGCTCACTCAGACGAGTGCACACTCGGGGGAGTGCACACTCAGGGAGGCGCTCACAAAGTGGAGTGCCCAATCAGGTGAGCTCTCACTCAGGGGAGTGCACACTCAGGGGATCAAAACGGAGCAGACCGGCTCAAACCGGTTTTGACCGGCTCAAACCAGAACAGACCGGCCCAACCAGATCAAATCGGACCAGACCGGCTCACACCAGCACAAACCGGACCAGACCAGCTTAAACAGGGTTTGACTGGCTCAAACCGAAGCAGAGAGGCTCCAACAGGATCAAAACGGACCAGACTGGTTCTTAGACCAGCAGAAACATGTTTTGACCGGCTCGAACCGGACAAGATCGGCTCAAACCGGACTCAAACCGGAGCAGAACTGATCAAACCAGTGTTGACCGGCTCAAACCTGACTCAAACTGGACCCGACCGGCTCAAAGCGGTGTTGACCAGCTCAAACCAGACTCAATCCGGACCAGACAGGCTCATACCGGTTTTGAACGGCTCAAACCAGACCATACCAGCTAAAACGAATCAAACTGTACCAGACCGGGTTAAACCGGATCAAACCGGACCAGACCAGCTCAAACCAGTTTTGATTGGCTCAAAGCGGACTAGACCGGCTCTAAACGGTTATGACCGGCTCAAACCGCACTCAAACCGGACCAGACCGTCTCAAACTGGTGTTTTCCGGCTCAAACCGGAATCAAACAGGACCAGACCGGCTCAAACCGGTTTTGACCGGCTCAAACCGGACTCAAACCCGACCAGACCGTCTCAAACCCGTTTTCACCGGCTCAAACCAGACCAGACCGGCTGAAACCGGATGAGACTGGCTCAAACCGGTTTGGACCGGCTCAAACCAGACCAGAATGGATCAAACAGATCAAAGCGGACCAGATCGTCTCAAACCGGGTCAAACTGGACCAGAACCGCTCAAATCGGATCAAATGGGACCAGACCGGCTCAAACCAGTTTTGACCGGCTCAAACCGGACTCAAACCGGACCCGACCGGCACAAACTGGTTTTCACCGGCTCAAATGCCGCCAGACCATCTGAAACCGGACCAGACAGGCTCAAATCCGTTTTGACCGGCTCAAACCCTACCAGACCAGCTAAAACCAGACCAGACCCATTCAAACCGGACTCAAACCAGAGTAGACCGGCTCAAACCGCTTCTGACCGGCTCAAATCGGACTCAAACCGGACCAGACTGGCTCAAACCGGCTCAAACTGGACCACACGGACTAAAATCGGATCAAACTGGACGAGACCGGCTCAAAAGGTATCAATCCGGACCAGACCGTCTAGACCCGCTAAATCCGGTTTTGTCCGGCTCAAACCGGACTCAAACCGATATTGACCGGCTCAAACCAGATCAAACCAGAGCAGTCCGGCTCAAACCGGATCAAACCGGACCAGACCGGCTCAAACCGGTTTTGACCGGCTCAAACCGGACCAGACAGGCTCAAACGGATCACACCGGACCATACCGGCTTAAACAGGATCAAACTGGAACAGACCGCCTCAAACCGGCATTGACCAGCTCAGACCCGACCAGTCCGGCTTAAACCGGAGCAGACTGGCTGAAAACGGGTTTCACTGGCTTACTCAGGGGAGTGTACATGAGGGAGAGTGCTCATTTAGGGGAGTGCACACTCAGGGGAGTCCTCACTCAAGGGAGTGCACACACAGGGGAGTGCACACTCAGGGGAGCGCTCACAGAGGGGAGTGGCCACTGAGGTGAGCGCTCACACATGGAAGAGCACACTCAGGGGAGCCCTCACTCAGGCGAGTCCACACTCAGGGGAGTGCACACTCAGAGTAGTCCTCACTCAGGCGAGTGAACTCTCAGGTGAGAGCACACTCAGGGGTGCGTTCACACAGGGGAGTGCACACTCAAAGGAGCACACACTCCGGGAGTGCACACTCAGTGGAGTCCACACTCAGGAGAGTGCGAACTAAGAGTAGTGCACACTCAGGGGAGTGCTCACTCAGGGGAGTGCACACTCAGGGGTGTGCACACTCAGGAGAGTGCACACTCAGGGGAGTGCACACTCAGGGGAGTGCTCACTCAGGGGAGTGCACACACTGGGGGCGCACACTCAGGTGAGCGCACAAACAGGGGAGGGTTCATTCAGGGGAGTGCACACTCAGGGGAGTCCTCACTCAAAAGAGTGCGAACTCAGGGGAGCGAAATCTCAGGGTAGCACACACTCAGGGGAGTGCACACCCAGGGGAGTCCTCACTCAGGAGAGTGCGAACTCAGAGGAGTGCACACTCAGGGGAGTGCTCATTCAGGGGAGTACACACTCAGGGGAGTGCACACTCAGATGAGTGCACACTCGGGGGAGTGCACACTCAGGGAGGCGCTCACAAAGTGGAGTGCCCACCCAGGTGAGCACTCACTCAGGGAAGTGCACACTCAGGGGATCAAAACGGAGCAGACCGGCTCAAACCGGTTTTGACCGGCTCAAACCAGAACAGACCAGCCCAACCCGATCAAATCGGACCAGACAGGCTCACACCGGCACAAACCGGACCAGGCAGGCTTAAACAGGGTTTGACTGGCTCAAACCGAAGCAGAGAGTCTCAAACAGGATCAAAACGGACCAGACCGCCTCTTAGACCAGCTCAAACATGTTTTGACCGGCTCAAACTGGACAAGATTGGCTCAAACCGGACTCAAACCAGAGCAGAACAGATCAAACCGGTGTTGACCGGCCCAAACCTGACTCAATCTGGACCAGACCGGCTCAAAGCGGTGTTGACCGGCTCAAACCGGACTCAATCCGCACCAGACCGGCTCATACCGGTTTTGAACGGCTCAAACCAGACCATACCAGCTCAAACGAATCAAACCGGACCAGACCGGGTTAAACCGGATCAAACCGTTCCAGACCAGCTCAAACCGGTTTTGACACGCTCAAACCGGACTCAAACCGGACCAGACCGCTTCAAACCCGTTTTGACCGGCTCAAACCCGACCAGACCGGATGAAGCTGGACGAGACCGGCTAAAACCGCTTTGGACCAGCTCAAACCAGACAAGACTGGCTCAACCAGATCAAAGCAGAACAGACCGGCTCAAACCGGGTCAAACTGGGCCAGAAACGCTCAAACCAGATCAAACGGGACCAGACCGGCTCAAACCAGTTTTGACCGGCTCTAACCGGACTCAAACCGGACCCGACTGGCACAAACCAGTTTTGACCGGCTCAAACCTGACCAGACCGTCTGAAACTGGACCAGACACGCTCAACTCCGTTTTGACCGGCGCAAACCCTACCAGACCGGCTAAAACCAGACCAGACCCGTTCAAACCGGACTCAAACCGGAATAGAATGGCTCAAACCGATTTTGACCGGCTCAAATCGGACCAGAGCAGCACAAACCGATTTTTACCGGCTCAAAGCAGACTCAAGCAGGACCAGACCGGCTCAAACCGGTTTTCACCTGCTCAAACCCGACCAGACCGGCTGAAACCGGACGAGACCGGCTGAAACCGGTTTTGACCGGGTCAACCGCGACTAGACTGGATAAACCGGACCAGACTGGCTTAGACCAGTTTTGACCGGCTCAAACCGTACGAGACTGGCTCAACCGTATCAAACCGTGCCAGACCAGCTTAAACCGGATCAAACCTGAACAGACCGGCTCTTAGACCGTCTCAAACCGGTTTTGATCCGCTCAATACCGACCAGAATGGCTCAAACCAGTTTTGACTGGCTCAAACCGGACCAGACCGTCTCAAACGGGACTCCAACCGGACCAGATCAGCTCAAACTGGTGTTGACCGGCTCAAACCGGACCAGACGGGCTCAAACCGGTGTTGTCCGGCTCGAACCAGACTCAAACCGGACCAGAACGTCTCAAACCGGACCAGACAGGCTCAAACCGGATCAAACCGGACCAGACCGGCTCAAACCGGTTTTGACGAGCTCACAAAAGCCCAGACCGGCTCTACCGGATCAAACAGGAACCAGACCGGCTTTAATGGGATCAAACCGGACCAGACCGGCTCAAACCGGGGGTGACCGGCTCAAACCTGACCAGACTGGCTTAAACCAGACCGGACTGGCTCAAACAGGGTTTGACCGGCTCAAACTGGACTCAAACGGGTACAGAACGGCTCAAACCGGGTTAGACTGGCTCAAACCGGACCAGACCGTACCAGACCATCTCAAACTGTTGTTGTCCGGCTCAAACTGGACTCCAACCGGACCAGACCGACTCAAACCGGTTTTGACAGGCTCAAACCCGACCAGACCGGATGAAGCTGGACGAGACCGGCCCAAACCGCTTTGGACCGGATCAAACCAGACAAGACTGGCTCAAGCAGATCAAAGCGGAAGAGACCGGCTCAAACCGGATCAAACCGGACCAGAACCGCTGAAACTGGATCAAACCGGACCAGACCGGCTCAAAGCGGTGTTGACCGGCTCAAACCGGACTCAATCCGGACCAGACCGGCTCATACCGGTTTTGAACGGCTCAAACCAGGCCATACCAGCTCAAAGGAATCAAACTGGACCAGACTGGGTTAAACCGGATCAAACCGGACCAGACCAGCTCAAACCGGTTTTGATGGGCTCAAATCGGACGAGAGCAACACAAACCGAATTTGACCAGCTTAAACAAGACTCAAACCGGACCAGATCGGCTCAAACCGGTTTTCACCGGCTCAAACTCCACCAGACCGGCTGAATTGGGACGAGACGGCCTCAAACCGGTTTTGACCGGCTCAAACCTGACCAGACCGTCTGAAACCGGACCAGACAGGCTCAAACCGGTTTTTCCGGCTGAAACCCTACCAGACCGGCTAAAACCGGACCAGACCCGTTCAAACCGGACTCAAACCGGACTAGACCAGCTCAAACCGGTTTTGACCGGCTCAAATCGGACCAGAGTAGCACAAACCGGTTTTGACCGGCTCAAACCCAACCATACCGGCTGAAACTGGACGAGACCGTCTCAAACCGGTTTTGACCGAATCAATCCCGTCCAGACTGGCTAAAACCGAACCAGACCGGCTCAAACCGGTTTTGAGTGGCTCAAAGCGGACTAGACTGGCTCTAACCGGTTGTGACCGGCTCAAACCGCACTCAAACTGGACCAGACCGTCTCAAACTGGTGTTGTCCGGCTCAAACAGGATTCAAACAGGACCAGACGGGCTCAAACCTGTTTTGACCGACTCAAACCGGACTCAAACCGGACCATCCCGGATCAAACCAGACCAGACCGGCTGAAACCGGACGAGACCGGCTCAAACCGGTTTGGAACGGCTCAAACCAGACCAGACTGGATCAACCAGATCAAAGCGGACCAGACCATCTCAAACCGGGTCAAACTGGACCAGAACCGCTCAACCCAGATCAAACGGGACCAGACCGTCCCAAACCAGTTTTGACCGGCTCAAACCGTACTCAAACCGGACCCGACCGGCACAAACTGGTTTTGACCGGCTCAAACCCGACCAGACTGTCTGAAACCGGACCAGACAGGCTCAAATCCTTTTTGACTGGCTCAAACCCTACAAGACTGGATAAAACCAGACCAGACCCGGTCAAACCGGACTCAAACCGGAATAGACCGGCTCAAACCGGTTTTGACCGGCTCAAATCGGACCAGAGCAGCACAAACCGATTTTCACCGGCTCAATGCAGACTCAAGCAGAACCAGACCGGCTCAAACCGGTTGTCACCTGCTCAAACCCGACCAGACCGGCTGAAACCGGATGAGACCGGCTGAAACCGGTTTTGACCGGGTCAACCCTGACCAGACTGGCTACAACCGGACCAGACTGGCTCAGACGAGTTTTGACCAGCTCAAACCGAACCAGACTGGCTCAACCGTATCAAAACGTACCAGACCAGCTTAAACCGGATCAAACCTGAACAGACCAGCTCTTAGACCGTCTCAAACCGGTTTTGATCCGCTTAATACCGACCAGAACGGCTCAAACCGGTTTTGACCGGCTCAAACCGGACCAGACCGTCTCAAACGGGACTCCAACCGGACCAGATCAGCTCAAACTGGTGTTGACCGGCTCAAACCGGAACAGACGGGCTCACACAGGTGTTGTCCGGCTTGAACCAGACTCAAACCGGACCAGAACGTCTCAAACCGGATCAGACAGGCTCAAACCGGATCAAACCGGACCAGACCGGCTCAAACCGGTTTTGACCAGCTCACAAAAGCCCAGACCGGCTCTACCGGATCAAACCGGACCTGACCGGCTTTAATCGGATCAAACTGGATCAGACCGGCTCAAACCGGGGTTGACCGGCTCAAACCCGACCAGACTGGCTTAAACCGGACCAGACTGGCTCAAACAGGGTTTGACCAGCTCAAACTGGACTCAAACGGGACCAGAACGGCTCAAACCGGGTTAGACTGGCTCAAATTGGTCCAGACCGGATCAAACCGAATCAAACCGTAGCAGACCGGCTCTTACACCGGCTCAAACCTGACCAGACCGGCTCCAAACGGTTTTGACCGGCTCAAATCGGACTCAAACCGGACCAGACCGGCTCAAACTGGTGTTGACCGGCTCAAACCTGACTCATACAGGACCAGACCGGCTCACACCGGTGTTGATTGGCTCGAACCAGACTCAAACCGGACCAGAACGACTCAAACCGGACCAGACAGGCTCAAACCGGATCATAACGGACCAGATCATCTGCAACCGGTTTTGACCAGCTTAAACCAGACCAGAACGGCTCAAACCGGGCCAGACTGTCTCAAATCGGATCAAACCGGACCAGACAGGCTCAAACAGGCTCAAACCGGACCAGACCTGCTCAAATCGGATTCAAACCGGACCAGACCGGCTTTAACCGGATCAAACCGGACCAGACTGGCTCAAACCAGGGTTGACCGGCTCAAACCCGACCAGACTGGCTTAAACCGAACCAGACTGACTCAAACAGTGTTTGACCGGCTCAAGCAGGACTCAACCCGGACCAGAACGGCTCAAACCAAGTTAGACTGGCTCAAACCTCACCAGACCGGCTCAAACTGGTGTTGACAGACTCGAACCAGACTCAAACCAGACCAGAACGGCTCAAATCGAACCAGACTCAAACTGGACCTGACACAAACTGGACCAGACTGGCTCAAACCGGTTTTGACCAGCTCATACCGGACTCAGTCAGGACCAGACCGGCTCAAACCCGTTTTCAACGGCTCAAACCAGACCAGACCGGCTCAACCGAATCAAATCGGACCAGACCGGTTCAAACCTGATCAAACTGGTCCAGAACGGCTCAAACCATTTTGACCGGCTCAAATCGGACCAGAGCAGCAAAATCCGAATTTGACCAGCTCAAACCAGACTCAAACAGGACCACACCAACTCAAACCGCTTTTGACCGGCTCAAACCCAACCAGACCGGCTGAAACTGGACGAGACCGCCTCAAACCGGTTTTGACCGACTCAAACCCGTCCAGACCAGCTCAAACCGGTTTTGACTGGCTCAAAGCGGACTAGACCGGCTCTAACCGGTTATGACCGGCTCAAACTGCACTCAAACCGGACCAGACCGTCTCAAACTGGTGTTGTCCGGCTCAAACCGGACTCAAACAGGACCAGACCGGCTCAAACCGGTTTTGACAGGCTCAAACCGGACTCAAGCCGGACCAGACCGTCTCAAACCCGTTTTGACTTGCTCAAACCAGACCAGACCGGCTGAAACCGGACGAGACCGGCTCAAACCGGTTTGGACTGGCTCAAACCAGACCAGACTGGATCACCAATATCAAAGCGGACCAGGCCGTCTCAAACCGCCTCAAACTGGACCAGAACCGCTCAAACCGGATCAAACGGGACCAGACCGGCTCAAACCAGTTTTCACCTGCTCAAACCGGACTCAAACCGGACCCGACCGGCACAAACTGCTTTTGACCAGCTCAAACCCGACCAGACCGTCTGAAACCGGACCAGACAGGCTCAAATCCGTTTTGACCGGCTCAAACCCTACCAGACCGGCTAAAATCAGACCAGACCCGTTCAAACCGGACTCAAACCGGAATAGACCGGCTCAAACCGGTTTTGACCGGCTCAATTCGGACCAGAGCAGCACAAAACGATTTTCACCGGCTCAATGCAGACTCAAGCAGGACCAGACCGGCTCAAACCGGTTTTCACCTGCTCAAACCCGACCAGACCTTCTGAAACTGGACGAGACCGGCTGAAACCGGATTTGACCGGGTCAACCCCAACCAGACTGGCTAAAACTGGACCAGACTGCCTCAGACGAGTTTTGACCGGTTCAAACCGAACCAGACTGGCTAAACCGTATCAAACCGTACCAGACCAGTTTAAACCGGATCAAACCTGAACAGACCGGCTCTTAGACCGTCTCAAACCGGTTTTGATCCGCTCAATACGGACCAGAACGGCTCAAACCGGTTTTGACCGGCTCAAACCGGACCAGACTGTCTGAAATGGGACTCCATCTGGACCAGATTAGCTCAAACTGGTGTTGACCGGCTCAAACCGGACCAGACCGGCTCAAACCGGGCCAGACCGTCTCAAATCGGATCAAACCGGACCAGGCAGGCTCAAACAGGCTCAAACCGGACCAGACCAGCTCAAACCGGACTCATACCGGACCAGACCAGCTGAAAACGGTTTTGACCAGCTCAAATCGGACCAGACCGCATCAGAACGGATCAAACCGGAACAGACAGGCTCAAACCGGTTTTGCCCAGCTCCCAAAAGCCCAGACCGGCTCTACCAGATCAAACCGGACCAGACCGGCTCAAACAGGCTCAAACCGCACCAGATCGGCTCAAACAGGATTTGACCAGCTCACACTGGACCAGAGCGGCTCAAACCGGTTTTGACCGGCTCAAATCGGACTCAAACCGGACCAGAATGGCTCAAACCGGCTCAAACTGAACTACACAGACTAAAATCGGATCAAACCGGACAAGACCGGCTCAAAAGGGATCAATCCCGACCAGACCGTCTAGACCCGCTAAATCCGGTTTTGTCCGGCTCAAACCGGACTCAAACCGATATTGACCGGCTCAAACCAGATCAAACTGTGGCAGACCGGCTCAAACCGGATCAAACCGGACCAGACCAGCTCAAACCGGTTTTGACCGGCTCAAACCAGAACAGACCGGCCCAACCGGATCAAATCGGACCAGACCGTCTCACACCAGCACAAACCGGACCAGACCGGCTTAAACAGGGTTTGACTGGCTCAAACCAAAACTGAGAGGCTCAAACAGGATCAAAACGGACCAGCCCGTCTCTTACATATTTTGACCAGCTCAAACATATTTTGACTGGCTCAAACCGCACTCAAACCGGAGCAGAACGGATCAAACCGGTGTTGACCGGCTCAAACCTGACTCAAGTAGGACCAGACCGGCTCAAACCGGTTTTCACCTGCTCAAACCCGACCAGACCGGCTGAAACCGGATGAGACCGCCGGAAACCGGTTTGGACCTGGTCAACCCCGACCAGACCGTCTAAAACCGGATCAGACTGTCTCAGACCAGTTTTGACTGGCTCAAACTGAACCAGACTGGCTCAACCGGATCAAACCAGACCAGATCAGCTTAAACCGGATCAAACCAGACCGGACCGGCTCTTAGACCGTCTCAAACCGGTTTTGATCCGCTCAATATGGACCAGAACGGCTCAAACCGGCTTTGACCGGCTCAAACCGGACCAGACCGTCTGAAATGCGACTCCAACCAGACCAGATCGGCTCAAACCGGTGTTGACCGGCTCAAACTGGACTCAAACCGGACCAGACAGGCTCAAACCGGTGTTGTCCGGCTCGAAACAGACTCAAACCGGACCAGAACGTCTCAAACCGGACCAAACGGCCTCAAACCGGATCAAAACGGACCAGAACTTCTCAAATCGGACCAGACCGGCTCAAATCGGATCATAACGGACCAGACAGGCTCAAACAGGCTCAAACCGGACCAGACCAGCTAAAACCGGACTTAAACCGGATCAGACCAGCTGAAAACGGTTTTGACCGGCTCAAATCGGACCAGACCCCATCAGACCGGATCAAACCGGACCAGACCGGCTCAAACCGGTTTTGACCAGCTCACAAAAGCCCAGACCGGCTCTACCGGCTCAAACCGGACCAGACCGTCTCCAATCGGGTTTGACTGGCTCAAATCACACTCAAACCGGACCAGACCGGCTCAAACTGGTGTTGACCGGCTCAAACCGGACTCAAACAGAACCAAACCGGCTCACAACGGTGTTGATTGGCTCGAACCAGACTCAAACCGGACCAGAACGACTCAAACCGGACCAGACAGGCTCAAACCGGATCATAACGGACCAGACCATCTGCAACCGGTTTTGACCAGCTTAAACCAGACCAAAACGGCTCAAACCGGACCAGACCGTCTTAAATCGGATCAAACCGGACCAGACAGGCTCAAACAGGCTCAAACCGGACCAGACCTTCTCAAACCGGATTCAAACCAGAGCAGACCGGCTTTAACCGGATCAAACCGGACCAGACTGGCTCAAACCAGGGTTGACCGGCTCAAACCCGACCAGACTGGCTTAAACCGAACCAGACTGGCTCAAACAGGGTTTGACCGGCTCAAACCGGACTCAACCCGGACCAGAACGGCTCAAACCGGGTAAGAATGGCTCAAAGCTCACCAGACCGGCTCAAACCGAATCAAACCGGACCAGACCGACCCTTAGACCGGCTCAAACCGGACCAGACCGCCTACAACCGGTTTTCACCGGCTCAAATAGGACTTACACTGGACCAGACCGGCTCAAACCGGTGTTGACCGGCTCAAACCGGACTCAAACCGAACCATACCGGCTCAAACCGGTGTTGACAGACTCGAACCAGACTCAAACCGGACCAGAACGGCTCAAACCGGACCAGACTCAAACTGGACCTGACACAAACCGGACCAGACCGGCTCAAACCGGTTTTGACCAGCTCATACCGGACTCAATCAGGACCACACTGGCTCAAACCGGTTTTGAACGGCTCAAACCAGACCAGACCGGCTCAGCCGAATCAAACCGGACCACACCGGTTCAAACCTGATCAAACTGGACCAGACCAGCTAAAACCGGTTTTGACCAGCTCAAATCGGACCAGAGCAGCACAAACCGAATTTGACCAGCTCAAACCAGACTCAAACAGGACCACACCGGCTCAAACCGGTTTTGACCGGCTCAAACCCAACCAGACCGGCTGAAACTGGACGAGACCGCCTCAAACCGGTTTCGACCGACTCAAACCCGTCCAGACCGGCTAAAACCGGACCAGACCGGCTCAAACCGGTTTTGACTGGCTCAAAGCGGATTAGACCGGCTCTAACCGGTTATGACCGGCTCAAACCGCACTCAAACCGGACCAGAACTTCTCAAACTGGTGTTGTCCGGCTCAAACCGGACTCAAACAGGAGCAGACCGGCTCAAACCGGATCACACCAGATCATACCGGCTTAAACCGGATCAAACTGGAACAGACCACCTCAAACCGGCGTTGACCAGCTCAGACCCGACCAGTCCGGCTTAAACCGGAGCAGACTGGCTCAAAACGGGTTTCACTGGCTTACTCAGGGGAGTGTACACGAAGGGGAGTGCTCATTTAGGGGAGTGCACACTCAGGGGAGTCCTCACTCAAGGGAGTGCACACACAGGGGAGTGCACACTCAGGGGAGCGCTCACACAGGGGAGTGGACACTGAGGTGAGCGCTCACACATGGAAGAGCACACTCAGGGGAGCCCTCACTCAGGCGAGTCCACACTCAGGGGAGTGCACACTCAGAGTAGTCCTCACTCAGGCGAGTGCACTCTCAGGTGAGAGCACACTCAGGGGAGCCCTCACTCAGGGGAGTGCACACTCAAAGGAGCGCACACTCAGGGCAGTGCACACTCAGTGGAGTCCTCACTCAGGAGAGTGCAAACTAAGAGGAGTGCACACTCAGGGGAGCACTCACTCAGAGGAGTGCACACTCAGGGGAGTCCTCCCTCAGGAGAGTGCACACTCAGGGGAGTGCTCACTCAGGGGAGTGCACACACTGGGGAGCGCACACTCAGGTGAGCGCACAAACAGGGGAGTGTACATTCATGGGAGTGCACACTCAGGGGAGTCCTCACTCAGGCGAGCGCACATTCAGGGGAGTGCCGACACAGAGTAGTCCCTACTCAGGTGAGCGCACACTCAGGGGAGTGCACACTAAGGGGAGCGCTCACTCAGGGGATTGCTCATTCAGGGGAGTGCACACTCAGGGGAGTCATCACTCAGACGAGTACCCCCTCAGGAGAGCGCTCACTATGGTGAGTCCTCACTCAGGCGAGTTCACACTCAGGGGAATGTCCACTTAGAGTATTCCTTACTCAGGTGAGCGCACACTAAGGGGAGTGCACCCTCAGCAGAGCGCTCACTCGTGGGAGTGCACACTCAGGGGAGCGCACATGCAGGGGAGTGCACACACTGGGGGTTGCACACTCAGGGGAGTCCTCACTCAGAGGAGTGCGAACTAAGAGGAGTGCACACACTGGGGTGTCCTCACCGAGGGGAGTGCTCACTCAAGGGAGTGCACAATCAGGTGAGCCCACACTCAGGAGAGTGCACACTCAGGGGAGTCCTCACTCAGGAGAGTGCGAACTCGGAGAAGTGCACTCCCTGGGAAGCGAATACTCAAGGGACTGCACACTCAGGGTAGTGCACACTCAAGGGAGTCCTCACTCAGGAGAGTGCAAACTCAGAGGAGTGCACACTCAGGGGAGTGCTCATTCAGGGGAGTGCACACTCAGGGGAGTCATCACTCAGACGAGTACCCCCTCAGGAGAGCGCTCACTCTGGGAATCCTCACACAGGTGAGTTCACACTCAGGGGAGTGCACACTCAGGGGTGTCCTCACCCAGGCGAGTGCACACTCAGGGAGGCGCTCACAAAGTGGAGTGCCCACTCAGGTGAGCGCTCACTCAGGGGAGTGCACACTCAGGGCATCAAAACGGACCAGACCGGCTCGAACCGGTTTTGACTGACTCAAACCAGAACAGACTGGACCAACCGGATCAAATCGGACCAGACCGGCTCACACCGGCACAAACCGGACCAGACCGGCCTAAACAGGGTTTGACTGGCTCAAACCGAAGCAGAGAGGCTCAAACAGGATCAAAACGGACCAGACTGGCTATTAGACCAGCTCAAACATGTTTTGACCGGCTCAAACTGGACAAGATCGGCTCAAACCGGACTCAAACCAGAGCAGAACGGATCACACTGGTGTTGACCGGCTCAAACCTGACTCAAACTGGACCAGACCGGCTCAAAGCGGTGTTGACCGGTCAAACTGGACTCAATCCGGACCAGACCGGCTCATACCGGTTTTGAACGGCTCAAACCAGACCAGACTGTCTCAAACGGTACTCCAACCAGACCAGATCAGCTCAAACTGGTGTTGACCGGCTCAAACCGGACCAGACGGTCTCAAACCGGTGTGTCCGGCTCGAACCACATTCAAAACAGAGCAGAACGTCTCAAACCGGACCAGACAGGCTGAAACCGGATCAAACCGGACCAGACCGGCTCCAACCGGTTTTGACCGGCTCAAACCTGACTCAAACCGTACCAGACCGTCTCACACCGGTGTTGATTGGCTCGAACCAGTCTCAAACCGGACCAGAACGACTCAAACCGGACCAGACACGCTCAAACCGGATCAAAACGGACCACCCGGCTCCAACCGGTTTTGACCAGCTTAAACAGGACCAGACTGGCTCAAACCGGGCCAGACCATCTCAAATCGGATCAAACCGGACCAGACAGGCTCAAACAGGCTCAAACCGGACCAGACCAGCTCAAACCGGACTCAAACCCGAACAGACCGGCTGAAAACAATTGTGACCGGCTCAAATCGGACCAGACCGCATCAAACCAGATCAAACCGGACCAGACAGGCTCAAACCGGTTTTGACCAGCTCACAAAAGCCCAGACCGGCTCTACCGGATCAAACTGGACCAGACCGGCTCAAACTGGCTCAAACCGCTCCAGACCGGCTCAAACAGGATTTGACCAGCTCACACCAGACCAGAGCGGCTCAAAACGGTTTTGACCGGCTCAAATTGGACTCAAACTGCAACAGACCGGCTCAAACCTGTTTTGACCAGCTCAAAACGGAGCAGACAGAATCAAACCGGATCAAACCAGACCGGATCTTCGCTTAGACAGTCTCAAACCGGTTTTGATCGGCTCATTATGGACCAGAACGGCTGAAACCGGTTTTGACCGGCTCAAACCGGACCAGACAATCTCAAACCGGACTCAAACCGGACCATACCAGCTCAAACCGGTTTTGACCGGGTCAAACCGGAACAGACCGCCTCAAACGGATCAAACCAGACCAGACCGGCTCAAACAGGATTTGATCAGCTCACACGGGACCAGACCGGCTCAAACCAGGTTTGACCGGCTCAAACCCAACCAGACTGGCTTAAACCGAACCAGACTGGCTCAAACAGGGTTTGACCGGTTCAAACCGGACTCAAACCGGACCAGAATGGCTCAAACCGGGTTAGACTTGCTCAAACCGCACCAGACCGGCTCAAACCGAATCAAACCGGACCAGACCGACCCTTAGATCGGCTTAAACCGGACCAGACAGGCTCCAAACGATTTTGATCGGCTCAAATCGGACTCACACCGGACCAGACTGGCTGAAACCGGTGTTGACCGGCTCAAACTGGACTGAAACCGAACCAGACCGGCTCAAACCAGTGTTGACCGACTCGAACCAGACTCAAACCGGACCAGAACGGCTCAAACCGGTGTTGACTGGTTCAAACAGGACTCAAACCAGACTAGACCGGCTCAAACCGGTGTTGACCGGCTCAAACCGGACTCAAACCATAACAGACTAGCTAAAAACGGTTTTGACCAGCTCAAACCGGACTCAAACCGGACCAGACCGTCTCAAACCCGTTTTGACTGGCTCAAACCCGACCAGACCAGCTGAAACCGGAGGAGACCAGCTCAAACAGGTTTGGACCAGCTCAAACCAGACCATACTTTCTCTACCAGATCAAAGTGGACCAGACTGGCTCAAGCAGGATCAAACAGGACCAGAACCGCTCAAACCGGTTCAAACCGGACCAGACCGGCTCAGACCGGTTTTGCCTGGCTCAAACCGAATTCAAACCATATCCGACCGGCTCAAAACGGACCAGACCGGCTCAAACCAGTAGCAAACCGCTTTTGACCATCTGAAACCGGTCCAGACAGTCTCAAACCGGTTTTGACTGGCTCAAACCGGGCTCAAACAGGACCAGACCGTGTCAAACCGGTTTTAAACGGCTCAAATCGGACTCAAACAGGAACAGACCGGCTCAAACAGAGTTTGACAGTCTCAAACCACACCAGACCGGCTCAACCAGATCAAACCGGACCAGACCGGCTCAAACCAGTTTTGACCGGCTCAAATCGGACCAGAGCAGCACAAACCGAATTTGAACAGCTCAAACCAGACTCAAACAGTACCACAGTGGCTCAATCCGGTTTTGACCGACTCAAACCCGACCAGACCAGCCAAAACTGGACGAGACCGCCTCAACCCGGTTTTGACCGACTCAAACCCGTTCAGACCGGCTAAAACCGTACCAGACCGGCTCAAATCGGTTTTGAACAGCTCAAAGCGGACTACATCGGCTCTAACCGGTTATGACTGGCTCAAACCGCACTCAAACCGGACCAGACTGTAGAGGACTATGTACTCACAAACAGGGTGTTCCCGATAAGTCCTGTTCTCGCAAATGAAGCAGGGCGTTCCCCATAAGTCCTGCTCTCGCAAATGAAGCAGGGCGTTGGGGGCCTGTTCATATGTAAATACTTGAAAATCCAGAAAGTCAGGGAAAGGTCAGAAAAACAACAATGTGTCTTGTGACTTGGCAACATTCTACAAACGACTGTATAAAATAAAGCGGAGCGCACCATTCGAGGCGGCCGCCATGTTTGTCTTGTCTTGTGTTGTCTTGTGTGTTCATTCCTTTGTTTAGGAAACACGCGGACCCCAACATCTGGCGCAGCAAGCAGGGTCCGTGGCTCCACGAGAGCAAGGAACCGGAGGGGGAACACCCCGGGCAGGTAAATAAAGCAAAGGGGACCCACGGGAAAATTATGGGGAATTCCACCTCTCTGGCCTCTGAATATTTGTGGTTACTCCAGGGACTGTTGATGTCTATAGGAGTAGAAGTTGGTTAAGGAACATAAGACTTTGAAGCGATTGTTTGCCCATGTTGAACAACATTGTTATTGGTTTCAATACCAAACCAAAGTGCAGTTGAATAGAAAGGAATGGTTTAAGTGGTTAAAGCCCTGCGTCGAGCTCATCAGCGGGGGCAAATGTTGCCTCTGACTTTGTGGACTTTGTGTAGTTCCATTACTCAGGATTAGAGTTACTTGAAACTGACTCAGAGCATGGCGATACTGCCACAGGAGGTGAGGCATCTGAAGTTTTAGAGAGGAGTGATCCTAGAGAGGAACATATTTATGCCCCGGTTGTTGAGGACAAGGAATTGGAAAAAGAGCTAATGCCTCCTTCATCTAAAGGAAATTCTGATTTGCAGTGCATTTTAGAGCTGTTACAACAGTTGTTAAAATTGCAAGGTACTGCTGCTCCTGTTTCATACTGGTGTGGTTGATTCAGACTATAAAGGCGAAATTCAATTGGTTATTAGTTCCTCAATTCCTTGGAGTGCCAGTCTAGGAGACAGGATTTCTCAATTATTACTCCTACCTTATATTAAAGTTGGAAACAGTGAGATAAAAAGAACAGGAGGGTTCGGAACCACTGATCAGGCAGGAAAGGCTGCATATTGGGCAAGTCTGGTCTCTGAGAGCAGACCTGTGTGCAAGGCCGTCATTCAAGGAAAACAGTTTGAAGGGTTGGTAGACACTGGAGCAGATATCTCTGTCATTGCTTTAAATCAGTGGCCAAAAATTGGCCTAAACAACAGGCTGTTACAAGACTTGTCGGCGTAGGCACAGCTTCAGAAGTGTGTGAAAGTACAATGATTTTACATTGTTTAGGACCAGATAAGAAAGTACTGTTCAGCCAATGGTTACTTCAATTCCTGTTAATCTATGGGGTCGAGATTTATTACAACAATGGGGTGCGGAAATCATTATGCCCGCTCCATTATACAGCCCCACGAGTCAAAAAATCGTGACTGAGATGGGATATATACCAGGAAAGGGGTTAGGAAAAAATAAAAATGGCATTAAAGTCCCAATTGAGACTGAGAAAAATCAAGAAAGAAAAGGAATAAGGTATCCTTTTTAGGGGCGGCCACTGTAGCGCCTCCTAAACCCATTCCATTAACTTGGAAAACAGAGAAACCGGTATGGGTAAATCAGTGGCCGCTACCGAAGCAAAAACTGGAGGCTTTACATTTATTAGCAAAGGAACAATTAGAAAAAGGACACGTTGAGCCTTCATTCTTACCCTGGAATTCTCCTGTATTTGTAATTCAGAAAAAATCAGGCAAATGGCGGATGTTAATGGACTTAAGAGCCGTAAATGCTGTAATTCAACCCATGGGGCCTCTTCAACCCGGATTGCCCTCTCCGGCCATAATCCCAAAAGACTGGCCTTTAATTATAATTGATCTTAAGGATTGCTTTTTCACCATTCCTCTGGCAGAGCAAGATTGTGAAAAATTTGCCTTTACTATACCAGCCATAAATAATAAAGAACTAGCCACCAGGTTTCAGTGGAAAGTACTACCTCAAGAAATGCTAATTATGGACCTCAGTCACAGTTTGTTCTTGGCCTTCTCGATTCCTTCTCTTTAGAACGTATGATGATTTCTATTGACTGGGAAACTTTGGGACAGGCTGTCCTTGATCGTTCACAATGGCTTCAATTAAAAAGTTGGTGGTGGGAGGAAGCAAGAGTACAAGCTAGAAAAAATGCTACCCGAAATCCCCCAGGACCTACTGAAGAGCAGCTTACGGGTTCAGGACAAAAGGCCACTCTTAATGCTCAGGCAGGCCTAGATGATATTGCTCTCACTTAGATTAAAGCCTTGTTTATAAAAGCGTGGACTAAGGTTGAAATAGCGGGTAAAACTTCTTTACCTTTTGTAAAGATCCTACAAGGAGCCACTGAGCCGTATCCAGATTTGGTAGCCCGTCTTCAAGATGCTGTATTAAAGACTGTAGGTTCAGGCCCTGCTGCTAAAATTCTTTTGGATACTCTGGCTTTTGAGAGTGTTAATCCCGAGTGCCAAAAATTGCTGCGTCCTCTAAAAGCTAGTGGAGCTGATTTAGCTGAATACATTCGGGCTTGTGCAGGTGTTGGAGGAGCTATTTACAATGCTCAGTTGTTTGCTGGGGCACTTTCTAAGGCTTTAAAAGGCAATTCTAAACAAAGTATATGCTATCAATGTGGAAAACCCGGTCATTTTAAAAAGGAATGCCGGAAAAAATTAGGCTCTTCTGCTCTAAAAGAAAAAAGGTTACCATCTGATATGTGTAAACAATGTGGCAAGGGTCAACATTGGACCAATGAATGCCATTCAAAAACTGATAAAGTGGGAATGTATTGTCACCCCTCTCGGGAAATGGGAGCCGGGGCCCACAGGCTTGGGGCCCCAACAACTACAATGCAGGCCTACGCCAGTACCCAGTGAGCAGTGGCTTACAACATCAAGGAATGACCTCGAGTCCTCCTTAAAGACATCTTACCCTACTCCAGTTTCTCAGCTTTATGCTGCCACTAAGCAGAGTGCCACTGCTGACCTAGCTATTGTCCAACCTTATACTTTATCTCCTAATGGAGGAATATATAAGTTGGCTACCGGAGTGTGTGGTCCTTTGCCAAAGGGACATGTAGGACTTTTACTAGGTCGAAGCAGCAGCGCTATGTGGGGGTTAATGGTGGTCCCAGGAACTATTGATCCTGATTTTACTGATGAAATCCTTATTATGGTAGAAGTCTCACAATTTATGCACCTAGAGGCAAGGGAACGTATTGCACAATTGCTTTTATTGACTTTTTTTCCTTTCTTATCTAGAGATGTGTCTCGTCAAGGAGGTTTCGGTAGTACTGGGAAAACTGTTTTCTGGGAAACTTTAGTTTCTGATCAAAAACTTTTATGTTCATTGCAAATTAATGGGATACTTTTTGAGGGATTAGTCAACACAGGAGAGGATGTATATAATAATGTTTGGCTCAATGGCCTATCACTGGAAAAAGAAACAAGTATCGGTTCCTCTATCTGGCCTAGGTACTGCTTCTATAGTCTACCAAAGTGTCGAGCCCCTGAGCTGTGTAGGACCTGAAGGACAACAAGGAAAAGTGTTCTTTTATATTGTTCCCATTAATATTAACCTTTGGGGCCGTGATCTTTTACAACAATTTGGTGCCTTTTTAAGCATTCCTCATATTTCTTCAGCTGCCAAAAATATGATGTTCAAAATGGGCTACAATCCTTTAAACTCTTAGCCACTGTCCACAAGCCTCAAGCTTTAAAATTAAGGTGGAAAACTACAACTCCTGTTTGGATGGAACAGTGGCCATTATCTAAAGAAAAACTTAAGGCTTTAAAGAATTTTGTTAAGGAACAATTGGCCGAGGGGCATATTGAGCCAAGTACTTCTGCATGGAATTCCCCTGTGTTTGTCTTGTCAAAAAAAAAAAAAGAAAAGAAAAAGAAAAAGAAAAAAGAAAAAAGGAAAATGGCACTTATTAACTGATCTTAGAGCTGTAAATACTTGTATTCAGCCTATGGGGACTTTATCCCCTGTAGCAGAAGAAGAATTGTCATTTGCAGAAAATAGAATTAGTGAAGCTCACCTTGATTATATTGCACCCAATCTTCCACTTTCATTGTGTCTTTTGCAAACTCCCCATTCACCAATGGCCATTTTACACCAAGATAATATTCTGGAGTGGCTGTTTTTGGCTAATAAAGCCATTAAGAAAATTCACCCATATATTGATAAATTGGTTGAATTAATTATTAAAAGATGACATCGAGCTCGTCAGTTGCTTGGTGCTGACCCTATAAAAATTATTCTCATTCAGCTTTGCCAGGACCTTTATCTTTTAGCAATAGTCAGATTGATTCTTTACTTATTGGCAGTGTCCAGTGGGCTCAGGATGAGCACCAACTACATCATACTAATAGTTTAGGATTACAACAGCAATTTTCTATAACACGCCATCAAGCCCGAGCTATTGTCAGAGCCTGCTAATCTTGTGCCTTCCTTTGGTCGTTTAAAATATGTTCATCATACTATTGATACGTGGTCACATTTACAGTGGGCTACGCCATTACCCTCTGAAAAGGCTGACTCTGTTATTACTCATTTATTTACTTGCTTTGCAGTTATGGGAGTCCCTGCTGAATTAAAAACTGATAATACCCCTGCTTATTGCTCTCGCAAATTGGCTGCCTTCCTCTCTTTATACCATATTCATCATTGCACTGGTATTCCATTTAACAGTCAAGGTCAAGCAATTATTGAAAGAGCCAATGCTTCCTTAAAATTACAACTTTTAAAACTAAAAAGGGGAAATGGGCGAGATTCCCCAAAACATCAAATTCTGAAAGCCCTTTTTACTTTAAATTTTCTCAACCATTGGTGCCAATTACAGCAGTCTGCAGCGGTGAAACATTTTCAACAGCCTTTAGAAAAGCCACAAAACAGTAATCTGTGGGTGTATTATCCTTCATTACAAGGAAAATATTTAAAAGGAAAAGTTTTACAATGGGGCCGAGGCTATGCTCTTGTCCGTACAGGTGCCGGGTTGAAACAGTGCCATGGCGAAGAGAAGCCGATCTGAAGAGTTCCTGAAGGAATTCCAGGAGCTAAATCTGAGCGCTCAGAGAACATTCACCTTCGGAACTCGCGCGGAGCCCCCGACATGGGGACAACTGAAAAGGTTAAGAAGCTGAAGGGGTTGTTCAACAAGCTGGGCAGCCCAAAACCCCACTGACTTTATTCCTGGCTATGCTGGCTGTAGTAAATTATCAGGTAACAGCTGGAGAATTTACATACTGGGCTTATATTCCTTTTCCACCCTTATATCAAGGTGTGGCCTGGGGAGACAGAGAAGTCCCAGTATTTACTAATGATACTGCTTGGATAACATCGCCTTTTTTAAACCAGGATCCTGAATTAAACACTGGCACTGTAAATAGTTCATATCAATTTGAGGTTGAAGGGTCACCTATATGTCTTGGGGGGGTAGTCCACATTGTCTGCATCTTTCTCATGAGGCTTGGGCTGTTCGCTATAAACATAGTCATATCTCTGCCTTTACTATGATTATTGTTGCTCAAAGTTTTAAGTGTAATCATACTGCAGTACTTAATGAAACTCTGCCAAGTACATTATCTTTATGCCCTATTCCTGATGTGTCCGGAGGTGTTTCCCAACTAGAGTGGACTAGATGTAAAAGTAGTGGGCCACGATTGTTGTCAGAAGTAAAAGGGAAGTGTCATAAATACCTTGTTACAGATTGGAGTGTACATGGAGATTTTCAGACTAAATTCAGTCATGTCAACCTGCGTTGGCATAAAGGTAATCACAGCATTTCTGCAGATGGCAATGAAACTATTATTTGGCATGATGGTGGTCTATCACCCCCTTGCCGCATTTGGCTAATACCTCACAAATACAAGGTCATATTTGGAAGTTGCTAGCTGCTGGTAAACCAATGTTCACTTTCAAGGGAAACATGTCCTTAAATCTTACTAATATTGCTAACCCTTTCCATATATCTTTGCATCGAAATAGTTCTAGATATGTTATTACATGTGTAAGAAAGCCTTACTTGTTTTTGACAGGAATTTTTAAATGGGATAATAATACAGGGGTAGTTAACTGTACAAACAATTGTACATTATTAAGTTGTATAAATACTACTTGGTGGAATAATAATTGGAATGAGTCTCATTCCGATTTATATTTACTAAGAGCCAGAAAAGAAACCTGGCTACCTGTAAACTTAACACGTACTTGGAGTGAATCTGCTGGGATTACTCAAATTTACAAGGTTATGCAAGATCTTGTCCACCGTAGTCAGAGGATGGTTGAAATCGTCGTGACCGCTGTGATAGGACTTCTAGCAATTGCTTCCACGGCTGCTGTTGCTGGATTAGCTCTACACCGGAGTATACAAAATGCAGAATTTGTGCAACAATGGCATGAACAATCACATTTGTTGTGGCAGCAGCAACGAGACATAGATGCTCATTTGACTGAACGAGTAGATAATCTGAAACAAGTGGTTTCTTGGTTGGGAGATCAGCTAACAGTGTTGAATACCTGAGCTTTGTTGAAATGTGATTGAAACACTACCCAATTTTGTATTACTCCTGTTCCTTTAAACAGCACTGTACATAACTGGACTGAGATAAAGAGACTTTTAATTGGTCATAATAATCTTTCCCTAGAAATACAAGAATTAACACAGAACATTTCTGAAACATTTTGTAATCAGTTACCGTTGCTGACTGGTGCAGATTTGATGACTGGTATTGCACAAAGTTTGACGTCTTTGAACCCTATGAGTCCTGTAAAAACTTTGCAGGCCTCTGTTTCTAGTAATGTATTGATTGTTGTTCTTGCCTTTGTCATTTTTCACAGTCTGCTGGAGATGGTGCCAAAGGGCAAACACCGAATCCCAGCGAGCCCAACATGTAATGATGGTTTTAAAAGAAATTCAAACTTGTAAATAAGGAAAGGGGAAATGTAGAGGACTATGTACTCACAAACAGGGTGTTCCCGATAAGTCCTGCTCTCGCAAACGGAGCAGGGCCTTCCCCATAAGTCCTGCTCTCGCAAACGAAGCAGGGCGTTCCCCATAAGTCCTGCTCTCGCAAACGAAGCAGGGCGTTGGGGGCCTGTTTATATGTAAATACTTGAAAATCCAGAAAGTCAGGGAAAGGTCAGAAAAACAACAATGTGTCTTGTGACTTGGCAACATTCCACAAACGACTGTATAAAATAAAGCGGAGCGCGCCATTCGAGGCGGCCGCCATGTTTGTCTTGTCTTGTGTTGTCTTGTGTGTTCATTCCTTTGTTTAGGAAACATGCGGACCCCAACACCAGACCTTCTCAAACTGTTGTTGTCTGCCTCAAACCGCATTCAAACTGGACCAGACCGGCTCAGACCGGTTTTGACCAGCTCAAATCAAACCAGAGCAGTACAAACCGAATTTGACCAGCTCAAACCAGACTCAAGCAGGACCAGACCGGCTCAAACCGGTTTTCACCTGCTCAAACCCGACCAGACCGGCTGAAACGGGACGAGACCAGCGGAAACCAGTTTGGACTGGGTCAACCCCGACCAGATCGTCTAAAACCGGACCAGACTGTCTCAGACCAGTTTTGACCGGCTCAAACTGAACCAGACTGGCTCAACCGGATCAAACCGGACCAGATTGGCTTAAACCGGATCAAACCAAACCGGACCGGCTCTTAGACCATCTCAAACCGGTTTTGATCTGCTCAATATGGACCAGAACGGCTCAAACCGGTTTTGACCGGCTCAAACCGGACCAGACCATCTGAAACGGGACTCCAACTGGACCAGATCGGCTCAAACTTGTGTTGACCGGCTCAAACCGGACTCAAACCGGACCAGACAGGCTCAAACCGGTGTTGTCCGGCTCGAACCAGACTCAAACCGGACCAGAACGTCTCAAACTGGACCAGACAGGCTCAAACCGGATCAAAATGGACCAGAACGTGTCAAACCGGACCAGACAGGCTCAAACCGGATCAAAACGGACCAGACCGGCTGAAACCCGTTTGGACCAGCTGAAATCGGACCAGACCGGCTCAAATCGGATCAAAACGGACCAGACAGGCTCAAACAGGCTCAAACCGGTCGAGACCAGCTAAAACCGGACTTAAACCGGACCAGACCAGCTGAAAACGGTTTTGACCGGCTCAAATCGGACCAGACCCCATCAAACGGGATCAAACAGGACCAGACTGGCTCAAACCGGTTTTGACCAGCTCACAAAAGCCCAGACCGGCTCTACCGGATCAAACCGGACCTGACCGGCTTTAATCGGATCAAACTGGACCAGGCCGGCTCAAACCGGGGTTGACCGGCTCAAACACGACCAGACTGGCTTAAACCAGACCAGACTGGCTCAGACAGGGTTTGACCGGCTCAAACTGGACTCAAACGGGACCAGAACGGCTCAAACCGGGTTAGACTGGCTCAAACTGGTCCAGACCGGATCAAACCGAATCAAACCGTAGCAGACCGGCTCTTAGACCGGCTCAAACCGGACCAGACCGGCTCCAGCCGGTTTTGACCGGCTCAAATTGGACTCAAACCGGACCAGACCGGCTCAAACTGGTGTTGACCGGCTCAAACCTGACTCAAACAGGACCAGACCGGCTCACACCGGTGTTGATTGGCTCGAACCAGACTCAAACCAGACCAGAACGACTCAAACCAGACCAGTCAGGCTCAAACCAGATCATAACGGACCAGACCATCTGCAACCAGTTTTGAGCAGCTTAAACCAGACCAGAACGGCTCAAACCAGGCCAGACCATCTCAAATCGGATCAAACCGGACCAGACAGGCTCAAACAGGCTCAAACCGGACCAGACCTGCTCAAACCGGATTCAAACCGGACCAGATCGGCTTTAACCGGATCAAACCGGACCAGACTGGCTCAAACCAGGGTTGACCGGCTCAAACCCGACCAGACTGGCTTAAACCGAACCAGACTGGCTCAAACAGGGTTTGACCGGCTGAAACCGGACTCAACCCGGACCAGAGCGGCTCAAACCGGGTTAGACTGGCTCTAACCTCACCAGACCGGCTCAGACCGAATCAAACCAGATCAGACTGACCCTTAGACCGGCTCAAACCATTTTGACCGGGTCAAACCACTCCAGACCGGCTTAAACCGGTTTTCACCGCCTCAAACCGGTTTTGACCTGATTAGACTGCATCAAACCGGACCAGAACGGCTCAGACAGGCTCGAATCGGTTTTGACTGGCTTCAACCAGACCAAACCGATTCAAACCGGTTTGACCTGCTCGAATCGGTTTTGACCTGCTCAAACCACACCACACCAGATGAAACCGGTTTTAACCGGATGAGACCGGATCAAACGGAATCAGACCGGCCCAGACCGGCTAATATCGGATAAAACCGGACCAGTCAGGCCCAGGTCGCCTAAAACTGGGCCACAAACCGGTTTTCACTTTCTCAAACCAAACGAGACCGGCTAAAACCAGACTGGAACAGCTCAAACAGGTTTTGACCTGCTCATAACGGTTTTCACCGGCTCAAACCGGACCAGACCGGTAAAATCCGGTTTTGACTGGCTCAAACCAGTTTTGAACGGCTCGAGCCAGTTTTGACAGTCTCAAACCGGTTTTGACCGGCTCAAACCACACCTGACCTGCTCAAACTGGTATTGACAGGCTGAAACCAATTTTGACCATATGAGACCGGATCAAACCGGACCAAATGAGCCAATACCGGCTAAAACCGGATCAAACCGGACCAGAATGGCCCAGACCGCCTAAAACTGGGCCAAACCGGCTCAAACCTATTTTGACAGGCTGAAACCAGACCAGACCGGGCCAGACCGGCTGAAACTGGATCAAACCAGACCAGACCGGGCCAGACCGGCTAAAACCGGGCCACAAACCGGTTTTGACCAGCTCAAACCAGACCAGACCGGATCAAACCGGTTTTGACCAGCCTGAGCCGTTTTTGACCAGCTCAAACCAGACCATACCGGCTCAAACCGGAGCAGACAGGCTCAAACCGGTTTTGACCGGATGACACCGGATCAATTTGGACAAGACCAGCTCACACCGGATCAAACCGGACCAGACAGACACAGAAAGGCTGAAACTGGATGAAACCGGACCAGACCAGACCAGACTGGCTAAAATCGGGCCAGACTGGCTCAAACCGGTTTTGAACGGCTGAAACCAGACCAGACCGGTTCAAACCGGATTTGACTGGCTCAATCCGGTTTTGACGGACTCAAACCGGTTTTCACCGGCTCAAACCACTTTTGTCCTGATTTGACTGGATCAAACCGGACCAGACCAGCTCAGACAGACTCGAATCTGTTTTGATTGGCTTCAACCAGACCAAACCGGCTCAATCCGGTTTTGACCAGCTCGAACCGGTTTTGACCGGCTCAAACCACTACAGACCGGCTAAAACCTGTTTTCACCGGCTAAAACCTATTTTGACCTGATTAGACCAGATCAAACCGGACCAGACAGGCTCAGACAGGCTCAAATCTGTTTTGATTGGCTTCAACCAGACCAAACCGTCTCAATCCGGTTTTGACTGGCTCGAACCGGTTTTGACCGGCTCAAACCACTACAGACCGGCTAAAATCTGTTTTCACCCGCTAAAACCGGTTTTGACCTGATTAGACCGGATCAAACCGGGCCAGACCGTCTCAGATAGGCTCGAATCGGTTTTGACTGGCTTCAAGCAGACCAAACCGGCTCAAACGGGTTTTGACCAGCTCAAACCAGACCAGACCGGCTTAAACCAGACCAGACAGGCTCAAACCGGTTTTGACTGGCTCAAACCCTACCAGACCGGCTAAAACTGGACTAGACCCGTTCAAACCAGACTCAAACCGGAATAGACCGGCTCAAATCAGAGCAGAGCAGCACAAACAGATTTTGACCGGCTCAAACCTGACTCAAACTGGACCAGACCAGCTCAAACCAGTGTTGACTGGCTGAAACCAGAATCAATCCGGACCAGACCGGCTCTAACCGGTTTTGAAAGTTCAAACCAGACCATACCGGCTCAACCGAATCAAACCAGACCAGACCAGCTTAAACCGGATCAAACCAAACCAGACCAGCTCAAACCGGGTTGATCGGCTCAAATCGGACCAGAGCAGCACAAACCGAATTTGACCACCTCAAACCAGACTCAAACAGGACCACACCAGCTCAAACCGGTTTTGACCGGCTCGAACCTGTTTTGACCGGCGCAAACCAGACCAGGCCGGCTCAAAACAGATGAAACCAGTTTAAACCGGTTTTGACCAGCTCAAACCGGTTTTGACCTGCTCAAACCACACCAGACCGGCTGAAACCAGTTTTGACCAGTTTAAACCTGTTTAGACCGGATGAGACCTGGTCAAACCGAATCAGACTGGCCCCGACCGGCTAAAATCGGATCAAACCGGACCAGACCGGCCCAGACTGCGTAAAACTGGGACACAAACCGGTTTTGACCGCTTCAAAGCAGACCAGACCGGCTCAAACCGGTTTTGAACGGCTCAAACCAGACCAGACCGGCTCAAACCAGACCAGACCGGCTCAAATCGGTTTTGATCGGCTCAAACCAGACCAGACCGGTTCAATCCGGTTTTGACTGTCTTAAACTGGTTTTGAATGGCTCTAACCGGTTTTGACCAGCGCTAACCGGTTTTGACCGGCTCAAACCACACCAAACCAGCTCAAACCAGACCAGACCGGCTCAAACCGGTTTTGACCGGCTCAAAGTGGTTTTGACTGGATCAAATCGGACTCGACCAGCCCAGACCAGCTGAAACCGCATCAAACTGGAACAGACCAGCCAAGACCGGCTAAAACCGGGCCAGAAACTGGTTTTGATCGGCTCAAACCAGAACAGACCGGCTCATACCAGTTTTGACCTTCCTGAGCCTGTTTTGACCTGCTCAAACCAGACCAGACCGGCTGAAACTGGACCAGACCGGCTCAAGCCGGTTTTGACCGGCTCAAACGAGACCAGACCGGCTCAAACCAGACCGGACCAACTCAAACTGGTTTTGACCGGCTCAAACCAGACCAGACCGACTCAAACCGGATCAAACTGGACCAGACCGGCCCAGACCGCCTAAAACCATGCCAAACCGACTCAAACCTATTTTAACCGGCCCCAACCAGACCATAACGGGTCAAACCTGTTTTGACCGGCTCAAACCAAACCTGACCAGCTCAAACCGGTAGTGAACAGATTAGAACGGATCAAACGGACCAGACCTTCTCAAACCAGATCATACCGGAGCAGTCCAGCACAAACCGGCTCAAACTGGCTCAAACCGAACCAGACCGGCAAGACAGGCTAAAACAGGGCCAAACCAGCTCAATCAGGTTTTCACCTGCTCAAACCAGACCAGACAGGCTCAAACCAGACCAGACTGGATGAAACCGGTTTTGACCGGCTCAAACCAGAAGAGACTGGTTCAAACCGGTTTTGACCGGATGAGACAGGATAAAACCGGACCAGACGGGCTCAAACCGGATGAAACCACACCAGACCGGCCCAGAACACCTGAAGCCGGAGGAAACCAGACCAGATCGGGCCAGACCGGCTATAACCGGGCCACAAACCGGTTTTGACACTCCCAAACCAGAACAGACCGGCTCAAACCGGTTTTGACCGCCTTGAGCCTGTTTTGACCGGCTCAAACCAGACCAGACCAGCTCAAACTGGACCAGACCGGCTCAAACCGGTTTTGACCGGATGACACCGGATCAAACCGGACCAGACCGGCTCACACCAGACCAAACCGGACCAGACAGGCCCAGACAGGCTGAAACTGGATCAAACCGGACCAGACCGGCCGAGACAGGCTAACACCAGGCCAGACCAGCTCAAACCGGTTTTGACCGGCTCAAATCAGACAAGACAGGTTCAAACAGGTTTTGACTGGCTCAATCCGGTTTTGACTGGCTCAAACCACTCCAGACGGACTAAAACCGGTTTTCACCGGCTCAAACCGCTTTTGATCTTATTAGACCGGATCAAACCGGACCAGACTGGCTCAGACAGGCTCCAATCATTTTTGACTGGCTTCAACCAGACCAAACCGGCTCAAACCGGTTTTGACCGGCTTGAACCGCTTTTGACCATCTCAAACCAGACCAGACCCACTCAAACCCGACTAGACTGGCTCAAATTAGACCAGACCGGCTCAAACCGGTTTTGACCTGTTCAAACCACACGATACCGGCTGAAACAGGTTTTGACCGGCTAAAACGGGTATTGACCGGATGAGGCCGGATCAAACCATATCAGACCGGCCCAGACGGGCTAAAATCGGATCAAACCGGACCAGACCGGCCCAGACAACCTAAAACTGGGCCACAAACCGGTTTTGATGGGTTCAAACCAGACCAGACAGGCTCAAACCGGTTTTGACCGAACTGAGCCGGTTTTGACCGGCTCAAACCAGAACAGACTGGCTCAAGCCAGACCAGACTGGCTCAAACCGGTTTTTACTGGCTCAAAGCGGATTTGACCGGATCAAACCGGACTCGACCGGCCCAGACCAGCTGAAACCGGATCAAACAGGAACAAACCGGCCCAGACCGGCTATAACCGGAGCACAAACCAGTTTTGACCAGCTCAAACCAGACCAGACCGGCTCAAACCGGTTTTGACTGGCTCAAACCGGACCAGACCGGCTCAAACTGGTTTTGACCGGATGACATCAGATCAAACCAGACCAGACCGGCTCACACCAGATCAAACCGGACCATACAGTCACAGACCAGCTGAAACCAGATAAAACCAGACCAGACAGGCACAGACCAGCTGAAACCAGATAGAACCGGACCCGACCGGCCCAGACCACATAAAACTGGGCCACAAACCGGTTTTGACCGTTACAAACCAGACCAGACCGGCTCAAACCGGTTTTGACCGACCTGAGCCGGTTTTGACCGACTCAAACCAGACCAGACTGGCTCAACACAGACCAGACCGGCTCAAACCGGTTTTGACCACCTCAATCTGGTTTTTACCGGCTCAAACCGGTTTTGACTGGCTCCAACCACTCCAGACCCGCTAAAACCGGTTTTCACCAACTAAAACAGGTTTTGACCTGATTGGACCGGATCAAACTGGACCAGACCGGCTCAGACAGGCACGAATAGGTTTTGACTGGCTTCAACCAGACCAAACGGGCTCAAACCGGTTTTGACCGGCTCGAACCGGTTTTGATCGGTTCAAACCAGACCAGACCGGCTCAAACCGGTTTTGACAGACCTGAGCCAGTGTTGACCGGATCAAACCAGACCAGACCGGCTCAAACCAGACCAGACAGGCTCAAACCGATTTTGACCGGCTCAAAGCGGTTTTGTCCGAATCAAACAGGACTCGACCGGCCCAGAGCAGCTGAAAACGGATCAACCGGAGCAGACCGGCCCAGACCGGCTAAAACCTGGCCAAAAACTTGTTTTGACCGTTTCTAACCAGATCAGACCGGCTCAAACCGGACCAGAACGGCTCAATCTGGTTTTGACCAGATGACTTCGGATCAAACCGGACCAGACCAGCCACACCGGATCACACCGGACCAGACAGGCCCAGACCGGCTGAAACCGGATCAAAATTGACCAGACCGACCCAGACCGGCTACAACCGGGCCAGACCGGCTCAAACCGGTTTTCACTGGCTCAAACCAGACCAGACCGTTTCAAACCGGTTTTGACTGTCTCAATCCGGTTTTGACCGGCTCAAACCAGTTTTCAGCGGTTCAAACCACTCCAGACCGGCTAAAACCGGTTTTCACTGGCTCAAACCGGTTTTGACCTGATTAGACCGGATCAAACCGGACCAGACCGGCTCAGACAGGCTCGAATCAGTTTTGACTGGCTTCAACCAGACCAGACCGGCTCAAACCGGTTTTGACAGGCTCGAACCGGTTTTGACCATCTCAAACCACAGCAGACCGGCTCAAACCGGTGTTGACCGGCTCAAACCGGTTTTGACCTGCTGAAACTACACAAGACCGGCTGAAAACTGTTTTGAGTGGCTAACACCGGTTTTGACCGACCTGAGCCGATTTTGACCGGCTCAAACCAGACCAGACCGCCTCAAACCAGACCAGACTGGCTCAAACCCGTTTTGACCGGCTCAAACCACACCAGACTGGCTCAAAGCGGTTTTGACGGGATGAGACAGGATAAAACCGGACCGGACTTGCTCAAACCAGATGAAACCGCACAAGACCGGCCCAGAACAGCTGAAGCCAGAGGAAACTGGAAGAGACCCGACCTGACCGGCTAAAACCGGGCCACTAACCGGTTTTGAGAGGCTCAAACTGGACCAGACCGGCTCAAACTGGTTTTGACTGGCCTGAGCCAGTTTTGACCGGAGCAAACCAGACCATACCGGCTCAAACCGGACCAGAACGGCTCAAACCGGTTTTGACCGGATGACACCGGATCAAACATGACCAGACTGGCTCACACCTGTTGAAAGCGAACCAGACAGGCCCACACTGGCTGAAACCGTTTGAAACTGGACCAGACCGGCCCAGACCGGCTAAAACCAGGCCAGACCAGCTCAAACCGGATTTGACTGGCTCAAACCAGACCAGACCGGTTGAAACCGGTTTTGACAGGCTCAATCTGGTTTTGACCGTCTCAAACAGGTTTTGACTGGCTCAAACCACTCCAGACCGGATAAAACCGGTTTTCACTGCCTCAAACCGGTTTTGACCTGATTAGACCGGATCAAACCAGACCACACCGGCTCAGACAGGCTCAAATCAGTTTTGACTGGCTTCAACCAGACCAAACCGATTCAAACCCGTTTTGACCGGCTCGAACCGGTTTTGACCGCTCAAACCAGACCAGACCTGCTCAAACCAGACCAGACCCGCTCAAACTGGTTTTGACCTGCTCAAACCACACCAGACCGGCTGAAACCGGGTTTAACCGGATGAGACAGGATCAAACCGAATCAGACCGGCCCAGACCGGCTAATATCGGATCAAACCATACCAGACCGGCCCAAACTGCCTAAAACTGGGCCACAAACCTGTTTCACCGGCTCAAACCAGACCAGACCAGCTAAAACCAGACTGGACCAGCTCATACAGGTTTTGACCGGCTCATAGCTGTTTTTACCAGCTCAAATCAGACCAGACCGGTTCAATCTGGTTTTGACCGGCTCAAACCTGTTTTGAAAGGCTCGAACCACTTTTGACAGGCTCAAACCGGTTTTGACCGACTCAAACAACACCAGACCGGCTCAAACCGGTATTAACCGGCTGAAACCGATTTTGACCATATGAGACCGGATCAAACCGGACCAGACGAGCCAAGACCGGCTAAAACCGGATCAAACCGGACCAGAACGGCCCAGACCGTCTAAAACCGGGCCAAACCGGCTCAAACCTATTTTGACTGACTCAAACCAGACGAGACCGGGCCAGACCGGCTGAAAATGGATCAAATCTGACCACACCAGGCCAGACCGGATAAAACCGGGCCACAAACTGGTTTTGACTGGCTCAAACCAGACCAGACCGGCTCAAACCGGTTTTGACCAGCCTGAGCCGTTTTTGACCGGCTCAAAACAGACCAGACTGGCTCAAACTGGAGCAGACCGGCTCAAACCGGTTTTGACCAGATGACACCGGATCAATCCGGACAAGACCGGCTCACACCGGATCAAACCAGACCAGACAGGCCCAGAAAGACTGATAATGGATCAAACCGGACCAGACCGGACCAGACTGGCTAAATCCGGGCCAGACTGG
>NW_027328133.1:0-57227 GCF_047675955.1 Chlorocebus sabaeus | reverse complement strand
AGAGCCTTAGCGAAAGGCTTCTTGAAGGGAAAGATGTAACTCTGTGAGATGAATTAACAGAACACAGAGCAGTTTCTCAGAAAGCTTCTTTCCAGTTTTGAACGGAAGATATTTCCTTTTTCACCATAGCCCTCTATGGGCTTCCAAATATCCCTTTGCCAATTCCACAAGAACAGCCTTAGCGAAAGGCTTCTTGAAGGGAAAGATGTAACTCTGTGAGATGAATTAACAGAACACAGAGCAGTTTCTCAGAAAGCTTCTTTCCAGTTATGAACGGAAGATATTTCCTTTTTCACCATAGCCCTCTATGGGCTTCCAAATATCCCTTTGCCAATTCCACAAGAACAGCCTTAGCGAAAGGCTTCTTGAAGGGAAAGATGTAACTCTGTGAGATGAATTAACAGAACACAGAGCAGTTTCTCAGAAAGCTTCTTTCCACTTTTGAACGGAAGATATTTCCTTTTTCACCATAGACCTCTATGGGCTTCCAAATATCCCTTTGCCAATTCCACAAGAACAGCCTTAGCGAAAGGCTTCTTGAAGGGAAAGATGTAACTCTGTGAGATGAATTAACAGAACACAGAGCAGTTTCTCAGAAAGCTTCTTTCCAGTTTTGAACGGAAGATATTTCCTTTTTCACCATAGCCTTCTATGGGCTTCCAAATATCCCTTTGCCAATTCCACAAGAAGAGCCTTAGCGAAAGGCTTCTTGAAGGGAAAAATGTAACTCTGTGAGATGAATTAACAGAACACAGAGCAGTTTCTCAGAAAGCTTCTTTCCAGTTTTGAACGGAAGATATTTCCTTTTTCACCGTAGCCCTCTATGGACTTCCAAATATCCCTTTGCCAATTCCACAAGAACAGCCTTAGCGAAAGTCTTCTTGAAGGAAAAGATGTAACTCTGTGAGATGAATTAACAGAACACAGAGCAGTTTCTCAGAAAGCTTCTTTCCAGTTTTGAACGGAAGATATTTCCTTTTTCACCATAGCCCTCCATAGGCTTCCAAATATCCCTTTGCCAATTCCACAAGAAGAGCCTTAGCGAAAGGCTTCTTGAAGGGAAAGATGTAACTCTGTGAGATGAATTAACAGAACACAGAGCAGTTTCTCAGAAAGCTTCTTTCCAGTTTTGAACGGAAGATATTTCCTTTTTCACCATAGCCCTCCATAGGCTTCCAAATATCCCTTTGCCAATTCCACAAGAAGAGCCTTAGCTAAAGGCTTCTTGAAGGGAAAGATGTAACTCTGTGAGATGAATTAACAGAACACAGAACAGTTTCTCAGAAAGCTTCTTTCCAGTTTTGAACGGAAGATATTTCCTTTTTCACCATAGCCCTCTATGGGCTTCCAAATATCCCTTTGCCAATTCCACAAGAACAGCCTTAGCGAAAGGCTTCTTCAAGGGAAAGATGTAACTCTGTGAGATGAATTAACAGAACACAGAGCAGTTTCTCAGATAGCTTCTTTCCAGTTTTGAACGGAAGATATTTCCTTTTTCACCATAGCCTTCTATGGGCTTCCAAATATCCCTTTGCCAATTCCACAAGAACAGCCTTAGCGAAAGGCTTCTTGAAGGGAAAGATGTAACTCTGTGAGATGAATTAACAGAACACAGAGCAGTTTCTCAGAAAGCTTCTTTCCAGTTTTGAACGGAAGATATTTCCTTTTTCACCATAGCCCTCTATGGGCTTCCAAATATCCCTTTGCCAATTCCACAAGAACAGCCTTAGCGAAAGGCTTCTTGAAGGGAAAGATGTAACTCTGTGAGATGAATTAACAGAACACAGAGCAGTTTCTCAGAAAGCTTCTTTCCAGTTTTGAACGGAAGATATTTCCTTTTTCACCATAGCCCTCTATGGGCTTCCAAATATCCCTTTGCCAATTCCACAAGAAGAGCCTTAGCGAAAGGCTTCTTGAAGGGAAAGATGTAACTCTGTGAGATGAATTAACAGAACACAGAGCAGTTTCTCAGAAAGCTTCTTTCCAGTTTTGAACGGAAGATATTTCCTTTTTCACCATAGCCCTCTATGGGCTTCCAAATATCCCTTTGCCAATTCCACAAGAACAGCCTTAGCGAAAGGCTTCTTGAAGGGAAAGATGTAACTCTGTGAGATGAATTAACAGAACACAGAGCAGTTTCTCAGAAAGCTTCTTTCCAGTTTTGAACGGAAGATATTTCCTTTTTCACCGTAGCCCTCTATGGACTTCCAAATATCCCTTTGCCAATTCCACAAGAACAGCCTTAGCGAAAGGCTTCTTGAAGGAAAAGATGTAACTCTGTGAGATGAATTAACAGAACACAGAGCAGTTTCTCAGAAAGCTTCTTTCCAGTTTTGAACGGAAGATATTTCCTTTTTCACCATAGCCCTCTATGGGCTTCCAAATATCCCTTTGCCAATTCCACAAGAACAGCCTTAGCGAAAGGCTTCTTGAAGGGAAAGATGTAACTCTGTGAGATGAATTAACAGAACACAGAGCAGTTTCTCAGAAAGCTTCTTTCCAGTTTTGAACGGAAGATATTTCCTTTTTCACCATAGCCCTCTATGGGCTTCCAAATATCCCTTTGCCAATTCCACAAGAAGAGCCTTAGCGAAAGGCTTCTTGAAGGGAAAGATGTAACTCTGTGAGATGAATTAACAGAACACAGAGCAGTTTCTCAGAAAGCTTCTTTCCAGTTTTGAACGGAAGATATTTCCTTTTTCACCATAGCCCTCTATGGGCTTCCAAATATCCCTTTGCCAATTCCACAAGAACAGCCTTAGCGAAAGGCTTCTTGAAGGGAAAGATGTAACTCTGTGAGATGAATTAACAGAACACAGAGCAGTTTCTCAGAAAGCTTCTTTCCAGTTTTGAACGGAAGATATTTCCTTTTTCACCGTAGCCCTCTATGGACTTCCAAATATCCCTTTGCCAATTCCACAAGAACAGCCTTAGCGAAAGGCTTCTTGAAGGAAAAGATGTAACTCTGTGAGATGAATTAACAGAACACAGAGCAGTTTCTCAGAAAGCTTCTTTCCAGTTTTGAACGGAAGATATTTCCTTTTTCACCATAGCCCTCCATAGGCTTCCAAATATCCCTTTGCCAATTCCACAAGAAGAGCCTTAGCGAAAGGCTTCTTGAAGGGAAAGATGTAACTCTGTGAGATGAATTAACAGAACACAGAGCAGTTTCTCAGAAAGCTTCTTTCCAGTTTTGAACGGAAGATATTTCCTTTTTCACCATAGCCCTCTATGGGCTTCCAAATATCCCTTTGCCAATTCCACAAGAACAGCCTTAGCGAAAGGCTTCTTGAAGGGAAAGATGTAACTCTGTGAGATGAATTAACAGAACACAGAGCAGTTTCTCAGAAAGCTTCTTTCCAGTTTTGAACGGAAGATATTTCCTTTTTCACCATAGCCCTCTATGGGCTTCCAAATATCCCTTTGCCAATTCCACAAGAACAGCCTTAGCGAAAGGCTTCTTGAAGGGAAAGATGTAACTCTGTGAGATGAATTAACATAACACAGAGCAGTTTTTAAGAAAGCTTCTTTCCAGTTTTGAACGGAAGATATTTCCTTTTTCACCATAGCCCTCTATGGGCTTCCAAATATCCCTTTGCCAATTCCACAAGAACAGCCTTAGCGAAAGGCTTCTTGAAGGGAAACATGTAACTCTGTGAGATGAATTAACAGAACACAGAGCAGTTTCTCAGAAAGCTTCTTTCCAGTTTTGAACGGAAGATATTTCCTTTTTCACCATAGCCCTCTATGGGCTTCCAAATATCCCTTTGCCAATTCCACAAGAACAGCCCTAGCGAAAGGCTTCTTGAAGGGAAAGATGTAACTCTGTGAGATGAATTAACAGAACACAGAGCAGTTTCTCAGAAAGCTTCTTTCCAGTTTTGAACGGAAGATATTTCCTTTTTCACCATAGCCCTCTATGGGCTTCCAAATATCCCTTTGCCAATTCCACAAGAACAGCCTTAGCGAAAGGCTTCTTGAAGGGAAAGATGTAACTCTGTGAGATGAATTAACAGAACACAGAGCAGTTTCTCAGAAAGCTTCTTTCCAGTTTTGAACGGAAGATATTTCCTTTTTCACCATAGCCCTCTATGGGCTTATAAATATCCCTTTGCCAATTCCACAAGAACAGCCTTAGCGAAAGGAATCTTGAAGGGAAAGATGTAACTCTGTTAGATGAATTAACAGAACACAGAGCACTTTCTCAGAAAGCTTCTTTCCAGTTTTGAACGGGAGATATTTCCTTTTTCACCATAGCCCTCTATGGGCTTCCAAATATCCCTTTGCCAATTCCACAAGAACAGCCTTAGCGAAAGGCTTCTTGAAGGGAAAGATGTAACTCTGTGAGATGAATTAACAGAACACAGAGCAGTTTCTCACAAAGCTTCTTTCCAGTTTTGAACGGAAGATATTTCCTTTTTCACCATAGCCCTCTATGGGCTTCCAAATATCCCTTTGCCAATTCCACAAGAACAGACATAGCGAAAGGCTTCTTGAAGGGAAAGATGTAACTATGTGAGATGAATTAACAGAACACAGAGCAGTTTCTCAGAAAGCTTCTTTCCAGTTTTGAACGGAAGATATTTCCTTTTTCAGAATAGCCCTCTATGGGCTTCCAAATATCCCTTTGCCAATTCCACAAGAACAGCCTTAGCGAAAGGCTTCTTGAAGGGAAAGATGTAACTCTGTGAGATGAATTAACAGAACACAGAGCAGTTTCTCAGAAAGCTTCTTTCCAGTTTTGAACGGAAGATATTTCCTTTTTCACCATAGCCCTCTATGGGCTTATAAATATCCCTTTGCCAATTCCACAAGAACAGCCTTAGCGAAAGGAATCTTGAAGGGAAAGATGTAACTCTGTTAGATGAATTAACAGAACACAGAGCACTTTCTCAGAAAGCTTCTTTCCAGTTTTGAACGGAAGATATTTCCTTTTTCACCGTAGCCTTCTATGGGCTTCCAAATATCCCTTTGCCAATTATACAAGAAGAGCCTTAGCGAAAGGCTTCTTGAAGGGAAAGATGTAACTCTGTGAGATGAATTAACAGAACACAGAGCAGTTTCTCAGAAAGCTTCTTTCCAGTTTTGAACGGAAGATATTTCCTTTTTCACCATAGCCCTCTATGGGCTTCCAAATATCCCTTTGCCAATTCGACAAGAACAGGCTTAGCGAAAGGCTTCTTGAAGGGAAAGATGTAACTCTGTGAGATGAATTAACAGAACACAGAGCAGTTTCTCAGAAAGCTTCTTTCCAGTTTTGAACGGAAGATATTTCCTTTTTCACCATAGCCCTCTATGGGCTTCCAAATATCCCTTTGCCAATTCCAGAAGAACAGCCTTAGCGAAAGGCCTCTTGAAGGGAAAGATGTAACTCTGTGAGATGAATTAACAGAACACAGAGCAGTTTCTCAGAAAGCTTCTTTCCAGTTTTGAACGGAAGATATTTCCTTTTTCACCATAGCCCTCTATGGGCTTCCAAATATCCCTTTGCCAATTCCACAAGAACAGCCTTAGCGAAAGGCTTCTTGAAGGGAAAGATGTAACTCTGTGAGATGAATTAACATAACACAGAGCAGTTTTTAAGAAAGCTTCTTTCCAGTTTTGAACGGAAGATATTTCCTTTTTCACCATAGCCCTCTATGGGCTTCCAAATATCCCTTTGCCAATTCCACAAGAACAGCCTTAGCGAAAGGCTTCTTGAAGGGAAACATGTAACTCTGTGAGATGAATTAACAGAACACAGAGCAGTTTCTCAGAAAGCTTCTTTCCAGTTTTGAACGGAAGATATTTCCTTTTTCACCATAGCCCTCTATGGGCTTCCAAATATCCTTTTGCCAATTCCACAAGAACAGCCCTAGCGAAAGGCTTCTTGAAGGGAAAGATGTAACTCTGTGAGATGAATTAACAGAACACAGAGCAGTTTCTCAGAAAGCTTCTTTCCAGTTTTGAACGGAAGATATTTCCTTTTTCACCATAGCCCTCTATGGGCTTCCAAATATCCCTTTGCCAATTCCACAAGTACAGCCTTAGCGAAAGGCTTCTTGAAGGGAAAGATGTAACTCTGTGAGATGAATTAACAGAACACAGAGCAGTTTCTCAGAAAGCTTCTTTCCAGTTTTGAACGGAAGATATTTCCTTTTTCACCCTAGCCCTCTATGGGCTTATAAATATCCCTTTGCCAATTCCACAAGAACAGCCTTAGCGAAAGGAATCTTGAAGGGAAAGATGTAACTCTGTGAGATGAATTAACAGAACACAGAGCACTTTCTCAGAAAGCTTCTTTCCAGTTTTGAACGGGAGATATTTCCTTTTTCACCATAGCCCTCTAAGGGCTTCCAAATATCCCTTTGCCAATTCCACAAGAACAGCCTTAGCGAAAGGCTTCTTGAAGGGAAAGATGTAACTCTGTGAGATGAATTAACAGAACACAGAGCAGTTTCTCAGAAAGCTTCTTTCCAGTTTTGAACGGAAGATATTTCCTTTTTCACCATAGCCCTCTATGGGCTTCCAAATATCCCTTTGCCAATTCCACAAGAACAGCCTTAGCGAAAGGCTTCTTGAAGGGAAAGATGTAACTCTGTGAGATGAATTAACAGAACACAGAGCAGTTTCTAAGAAAGCTTCTTTCCAGTTTTGAACGGAAGATATTTCCTTTTTCACCATAGCCCTCTATGGGCTTCCAAATATCCCTTTGCCAATTCCACAAGAACAGCCTTAGCTAAAGGCTTCTTGAAGGGAAAGATGTAACTCTGTGAGATGAATTAACAGAACACAGAGCAGTTTCTCAGAAAGCTTCTTTCCAGTTTTGAACGGAAGATATTTCCTTTTTCACCATAGCCATCTATGGGCTTCCAAATATCCCTTTGCCAATTGCACAAGAACAGCCTTAGCGAAAGGCTTCTTCAAGACAAAGATGTAACTCTGTGAGATGAATTAACAGAACACAGAGCAGTTTCTCAGAAAGCTTCTTTCCAGTTTTGAACGGAAGATATTTCCTTTTTCACCATAGCCCTCTATGGGCTTCCAAATATCCCTTTGCCAATTCCACAAGAACAGCCTTAGCGAAAGGCTTCTTGAAGGGAAAGATGTAACTCTGTGAGATGAATTAACAGAACACAGAGCAGTTTCTCAGAAAGCTTCTTTCCAGTTATGAACGGAAGATATTTCCTTTTTCACCATAGCCCTCTATGGGCTTCCAAATATCCCTTTGCCAATTCCACAAGAACAGCCTTAGCGAAAGGCTTCTTGAAGGGAAAGATGTAACTCTGTGAGATGAATTAACAGAACACAGAGCAGTTTCTCAGAAAGCTTCTTTCCAGTTTTGAACGGAAGATATTTCCTTTTTCACCATAGCCCTCTATGGGCTTCCAAATATCCCTTTGCCAATTCCACAAGAACAGCCTTAGCGAAAGGCTTGTAGAAGGGAAAGATGTAACTCTGTGAGATGAATTAACAGAACACAGAGCAGTTTCTCAGAAAGCTTCTTTCCAGTTTTGAACGGAAGATATTTCCTTTTTCACCATAGCCTTCTATGGGCTTCCAAATATCCCTTTGCCAATTCCACAAGAAGAGCCTTAGCGAAAGGCTTCTTGAAGGGAAAGATGTAACTCTGTGAGATGAATTAACAGAACACAGAACAGTTTCTCAGAAAGCTTCTTTCCAGTTTTGAACGGAAGATATTTCCTTTTTCACCATAGCCCTCTATGGGCTTCCAAATATCCCTTTGCCAATTCCACAAGAACAGCCTTAGCGAAAGGCTTCTTCAAGGGAAAGATGTAACTCTGTGAGATGAATTAACAGAACACAGAGCAGTTTCTCAGAAAGCTTCTTTCCAGTTTTGAACGGAAGATATTTCCTTTTTCACCATAGCCTTGTATGGGCTTCCAAATATCCCTTTGCCAATTCCACAAGAACAGCCTTAGCGAAAGGCTTCTTGAAGTGAAAGATGTAACTCTGTGAGATGAATTAACAGAACACAGAGCAGTTTCTCAGAAAGCTTCTTTCCAGTTTTGAACGGAAGATATTTCCTTTTTCACCATAGCCCTCTATGGGCTTCCAAATATCCCTTTGCCAATTCCACAAGAACAGCCTTAGCGAAAGGCTTCTTGAAGGGAAAGATGTAACTCTGTGAGATGAATTAACAGAACACAGAGCAGTTTCTCAGAAAGCTTCTTTCCTGTTTTGAACGGAAGATATTTCCTTTTTCACCATAGCCCTCTATGGGCTTCCAAATATCCCTTTGCCAATTCCACAAGAACAGCCTTAGCGAAAGGCTTCTTGAAGGGAAAGATGTAACTCTGTGAGATGAATTAACAGAACACAGAGCAGTTTCTCAGAAAGCTTCTTTCCAGTTTTGAACGGAAGATATTTCCTTTTTCACCATAGCCCTCTATGGGCTTCCAAATATCCCTTTGCCAATTCCACAAGAACAGCCTTAGCGAAAGGCTTCTTGAAGGGAAAGATGTAACTCTGTGAGATGAATTAACATAACACAGAGCAGTTTTTAAGAAAGCTTCTTTCCAGTTTTGAACGGAAGATATTTCCTTTTTCACCATAGCCCTCTATGGGCTTCCAAATATCCCTTTGCCAATTCCACAAGAACAGCCTTAGCGAAAGGCTTCTTGAAGGGAAACATGTAACTCTGTGAGATGAATTAACAGAACACAGAGCAGTTTCTCAGAAAGCTTCTTTCCAGTTTTGAACGGAAGATATTTCCTTTTTCACCATAGCCCTCTATGGGCTTCCAAATATCCCTTTGCCAATTCCACAAGAACAGCCCTAGCGAAAGGCTTCTTGAAGGGAAAGATGTAACTCTGTGAGATGAATTAACAGAACACAGAGCAGTTTCTCAGAAAGCTTCTTTCCAGTTTTGAACGGAAGATATTTCCTTTTTCACCATAGCCCTCTATGGGCTTCCACTATCCCTTTGCCAATTCCACAAGAACAGCCTTAGCGAAAGGCTTCTTGAAGGGAAAGATGTAACTCTGTGAGATGAATTAACAGAACACAGAGCAGTTTCTCAGAAAGCTTCTTTCCAGTTTTGAACGGAAGATATTTCCTTTTTCACCATAGCCCTCTATGGGCTTATAAATATCCCTTTGCCAATTCCACAAGAACAGCCTTAGCGAAAGGAATCTTGAAGGGAAAGATGTAACTCTGTTAGATGAATTAACAGAACACAGAGCACTTTCTCAGAAAGCTTCTTTCCAGTTTTGAACGGGAGATATTTCCTTTTTCACCATAGCCCTCTATGGGCTTCCAAATATCCCTTTGCCAATTCCACAAGAAGAGCCTTAGCGAAAGGCTTCTTGAAGGGAAAGATGTAACTCTGTGAGATGAATTAACAGAACACAGAGCAGTTTCTCAGAAAGCTTCTTTCCAGTTTTGAACGGAAGATATTTCCTTTTTCACCATAGCCCTCTATGGGCTTCCAAATATCCCTTTGCCAATTCCACAAGAACAGCCTTAGCGAAAGGCTTCTTGAAGGGAAAGATGTAACTCTGTGAGATGAATTAACAGAACACAGAGCAGTTTCTCACAAAGCTTCTTTCCAGTTTTGAACGGAAGATATTTCCTTTTTCACCATAGCCCTCTATGGGCTTCCAAATATCCCTTTGCCAATTCCACAAGAACAGACATAGCGAAAGGCTTCTTGAAGGGAAAGATGTAACTATGTGAGATGAATTAACAGAACACAGAGCAGTTTCTCAGAAAGCTTCTTTCCAGTTTTGAACGGAAGATATTTCCTTTTTCTCCATAGCCCTCTATGGGCTTCCAAATATCCCTTTGCCAATTCCACAAGAACAGCCTTAGCGAAAGGCTTCTTGAAGGGAAAGATGTAACTCTGTGAGATGAATTAACAGAACACAGAGCAGTTTCTCAGAAAGCTTCTTTCCAGTTTTGAACGGAAGATATTTCCTTTTTCACCATAGCCCTCTATGGGCTTATAAATATCCCTTTGCCAATTCCACAAGAACAGCCTTAGCGAAAGGAATCTTGAAGGGAAAGATGTAACTCTGTTAGATGAATTAACAGAACACAGAGCACTTTCTCAGAAAGCTTCTTTCCAGTTTTGAACGGAAGATATTTCCTTTTTCACCATAGCCCTCTATGGGCTTCCAAATATCCCTTTGCCAATTCCACAAGAAGAGCCTTAGCGAAAGGCTTCTTGAAGGGAAAGATGTAACTCTGTGAGATGAATTAACAGAACACAGAGCAGTTTCTCAGAAAGCTTCTTTCCAGTTTTGAACGGAAGATATTTCCTTTTTCACCATAGCCCTCTATGGGCTTCCAAATATCCCTTTGCCAATTCCACAAGAACAGCCTTAGCGAAAGGCTTCTTGAAGGGAAAGATGTAACTCTGTGAGATGAATTAACAGAACACAGAGCAGTTTCTCAGAAAGCTTCTTTCCAGTTTTGAACGGAAGATATTTCCTTTTTCACCATAGCCCTCTATGGGCTTCCAAATATCCCTTTGCCAATTCCACAAGAACAGCCTTGGCGAAAGGCTTCTTGAAGGGAAAGATGTAACTCTGTGAGATGAATTAACAGAACACAGAGCAGTTTCTCAGAAAGCTTCTTTCCAGTTTTGAACGGAAGATATTTCCTTTTTCACCATAGCCCTCTATGGGCTTCCAAATATCCCTTTGCCAATTCCACAAGAACAGCCTTAGCGAAAGGCTTCTTGAAGGGAAAGATGTAACTCTGTGAGATGAATTAACAGAACACAGAGCAGTTTCTAAGAAAGCTTCTTTCCAGTTTTGAACGGAAGATATTTCCTTTTTCACCATAGCCCTCTATGGGCTTCCAAATATCCCTTTGCCAATTCCACAAGAACAGCCTTAGCGAAAGGCTTCTTCAAGACAAAGATGTAACTCTCTGAGATGAATTAACAGAACACAGAGCAGTTTCTCAGAAAGCTTCTTTCCAGTTTTGAACGGAAGATATTTCCTTTTTCACCATAGCCCTCTATGGGCTTCCAAATATCCCTTTGCCAATTCCACAAGAACAGTCTTAGCGAAAGGCTTCTTGAAGGGAAAGATGTAACTCTGTGAGATGAATTAACAGAACACAGAGCATTTTCTCAGAAAGCTTCTTTCCAGTTTTGAACGGAAGATATTTCCTTTTTCACCATAGCCCTCTATGGGCTTCCAAATATCCCTTTGCCAATTCCACAAGAAGAGCCTTAGCGAAAGGCTTCTGGAAGGGAAAGATGTAACTCTGTGAGATGAATTAACAGAACACAGAGCAGTTTCTCAGAAAGCTTCTTTCCAGTTTTGAACGGAAGATATTTCCTTTTTCACCATAGCCCTCTATGGGCTTCCAAATATCCCTTTGCCAATTCCACAAGAACAGCCTTAGCGAAAGGCTTCTTGAAGGGAAAGATGTAACTCTGTGAGATGAATTAACAGAACACAGAGCAGTTTCTCAGAAAGCTTCTTTCCAGTTTTGAACGGAAGATATTTCCTTTTTCACCGTAGCCCTCTATGGACTTCCAAATATCCCTTTGCCAATTCCACAAGAACAGCCTTAGCGAAAGGCTTCTTGAAGGAAAAGATGTAACTCTGTGAGATGAATTAACAGAACACAGAGCAGTTTCTCAGAAAGCTTCTTTCCAGTTTTGAACGGAAGATATTTCCTTTTTCACCATAGCCCTCCATAGGCTTCCAAATATCCCTTTGCCAATTCCACAAGAAGAGCCTTAGCGAAAGGCTTCTTGAAGGGAAAGATGTAACTCTGTGAGATGAATTAACAGAACACAGAGCAGTTTCTCAGAAAGCTTCTTTCCAGTTTTGAACGGAAGATATTTCCTTTTTCACCATAGCCCTCTATGGGCTTCCAAATATCCCTTTGCCAATTCCACAAGAACAGCCTTAGCGAAAGGCTTCTTGAAGGGAAAGATGTAACTCTGTGAGATGAATTAACAGAACACAGAGCAGTTTCTCAGAAAGCTTCTTTCCAGTTTTGAACGGAAGATATTTCCTTTTTCACCATAGCCCTCTATGGGCTTCCAAATATCCCTTTGCCAATTCCACAAGAACAGCCTTAGCGAAAGGCTTCTTGAAGGGAAAGATGTAACTCTGTGAGATGAATTAACATAACACAGAGCAGTTTTTAAGAAAGCTTCTTTCCAGTTTTGAACGGAAGATATTTCCTTTTTCACCATAGCCCTCTATGGGCTTCCAAATATCCCTTTGCCAATTCCACAAGAACAGCCTTAGCGAAAGGCTTCTTGAAGGGAAACATGTAACTCTGTGAGATGAATTAACAGAACACAGAGCAGTTTCTCAGAAAGCTTCTTTCCAGTTTTGAACGGAAGATATTTCCTTTTTCACCATAGCCCTCTATGGGCTTCCAAATATCCCTTTGCCAATTCCACAAGAACAGCCCTAGCGAAAGGCTTCTTGAAGGGAAAGATGTAACTCTGTGAGATGAATTAACAGAACACAGAGCAGTTTCTCAGAAAGCTTCTTTCCAGTTTTGAACGGAAGATATTTCCTTTTTCACCATAGCCCTCTATGGGCTTCCAAATATCCCTTTGCCACTTCCACAAGAACAGCCTTAGCGAAAGGCTTCTTGAAGGTAAAGATGTAACTCTGTGAGATGAATTAACAGAACACAGAGCAGTTTCTCAGAAAGCTTCTTTCCAGTTTTGAACGGAAGATATTTCCTTTTTCACCATAGCCCTCTATGGGCTTATAAATATCCCTTTGCCAATTCCACAAGAACAGCCTTAGCGAAAGGAATCTTGAAGGGAAAGATGTAACTCTGTTAGATGAATTAACAGAACACAGAGCACTTTCTCAGAAAGCTTCTTTCCAGTTTTGAACGGGAGATATTTCCTTTTTCACCATAGCCCTCTATGGGCTTCCAAATATCCCTTTGCCAATTCCACAAGAACAGCCTTAGCGAAAGGCTTCTTGAAGGGAAAGATGTAACTCTGTGAGATGAATTAACAGAACACAGAGCAGTTTCTCAGAAAGCTTCTTTCCAGTTTTGAACGGAAGATATTTCCTTTTTCACCATAGCCCTCTATGGGCTTCCAAATATACCTTTGCCAATTCCACAAGAACAGATTTAGCGAAAGGCTTCTTGAAGGGAAAGATGTAACTCTGTGAGATGAATTAACAGAACACAGAGCAGTTTCTCACAAAGCTTCTTTCCAGTTTTGAACGGAAGATATTTCCTTTTTCACCATAGCCCTCTATGGGCTTCCAAATATCCCTTTGCCAATTCCACAAGAACAGACATAGCGAAAGGCTTCTTGAAGGGAAAGATGTAACTATGTGAGATGAATTAACAGAACACAGAGCAGTTTCTCAGAAAGCTTCTTTCCAGTTTTGAACGGAAGATATTTCCTTTTTCAGAATAGCCCTCTATGGGCTTCCAAATATCCCTTTGCCAATTCCACAAGAACAGCCTTAGCGAAAGGCTTCTTGAAGGGAAAGATGTAACTCTGTGAGATGAATTAACAGAACACAGAGCAGTTTCTCAGAAAGCTTCTTTCCAGTTTTGAACGGAAGATATTTCCTTTTTCACCATAGCCCTCTATTGGCTTATAAATATCCCTTTGCCAATTCCACAAGAACAGCCTTAGCGAAAGGAATCTTGAAGGGAAAGATGTAACTCTGTTAGATGAATTAACAGAACACAGAGCACTTTCTCAGAAAGCTTCTTTCCAGTTTTGAACGGAAGATATTTCCTTTTTCACCATAGCCCTCTATGGGCTTCCAAATATCCCTTTGCCAATTCCACAAGAAGAGCCTTAGCGAAAGGCTTCTTGAAGGGAAAGATGTAACTCTGTGAGATGAATTAACAGAACACAGAGCAGTTTCTCAGAAAGCTTCTTTCCAGTTTTGAACGGAAGATATTTCCTTTTTCACCATAGCCCTCTATGGGCTTCCAAATATCCCTTTGCCAATTCGACAAGAACAGCCTTAGCGAAAGGCTTCTTGAAGGGAAAGATGTAACTCTGTGAGATGAATTAACAGAACACAGAGCAGTTTCTCAGAAAGCTTCTTTCCAGTTTTGAACGGAAGATATTTCCTTTTTCACCATAGCCCTCTATGGGCTTCCAAATAACCCTTTGCCAATTCCAGAAGAACAGCCTTAGCGAAAGGCCTCTTGAAGGGAAAGATGTAACTCTGTGAGATGAATTAACAGAACACAGAGCAGTTTCTCAGAAAGCTTCTTTCCAGTTTTGAACGGAAGATATTTCCTTTTTCACCATAGCCCTCTATGGGCTTCCAAATATCCCTTTGCCAATTCCACAAGAACAGCCTTAGCGAAAGGCTTCTTGAAGGGAAAGATGTAACTCTGTGAGATGAATTAACAGAACACAGAGCAGTTTCTAAGAAAGCTTCTTTCCAGTTTTGAACGGAAGATATTTCCTTTTTCACCATAGCCCTCTATGGGCTTCCAAATATCCCTTTGCCAATTCCACAAGAACAGCCTTAGCTAAAGGCTTCTTGAAGGGAAAGATGTAACTCTGTGAGATGAATTAACAGAACACAGAGCAGTTTCTCAGAAAGCTTCTTTCCAGTTTTGAACGGAAGATATTTCCTTTTTCACCATAGCCATCTATGGGCTTCCAAATATCCCTTTGCCAATTGCACAAGAACAGCCTTAGCGAAAGGCTTCTTCAAGACAAAGATGTAACTCTGTGAGATGAATTAACAGAACACAGAGCAGTTTCTCAGAAAGCTTCTTTCCAGTTTTGAACGGAAGATATTTCCTTTTTCACCATAGCCCTCTATGGGCTTCCAAATATCCCTTTGCCAATTCCACAAGAACAGCCTTAGCGAAAGGCTTCTTGAAGGGAAAGATGTAACTCTGTGAGATGAATTAACAGAACACAGAGCAGTTTCTCAGAAAGCTTCTTTCCAGTTATGAACGGAAGATATTTCCTTTTTCACCATAGCCCTCTATGGGCTTCCAAATATCCCTTTGCCAATTCCACAAGAACAGCCTTAGCGAAAGGCTTCTTGAAGGGAAAGATGTAACTCTGTGAGATGAATTAACAGAACACAGAGCAGTTTCTCAGAAAGCTTCTTTCCAGTTTTGAACGGAAGATATTTCCTTTTTCACCATAGCCCTCTATGGGCTTCCAAATATCCCTTTGCCAATTCCACAAGAACAGCCTTAGCGAAAGGCTTGTAGAAGGGAAAGATGTAACTCTGTGAGATGAATTAACAGAACACAGAGCAGTTTCTCAGAAAGCTTCTTTCCAGTTTTGAACGGAAGATATTTCCTTTTTCACCATAGCCTTCTATGGGCTTCCAAATATCCCTTTGCCAATTCCACAAGAAGAGCCTTAGCGAAAGGCTTCTTGAAGGGAAAGATGTAACTCTGTGAGATGAATTAACAGAACACAGAACAGTTTCTCAGAAAGCTTCTTTCCAGTTTTGAACGGAAGATATTTCCTTTTTCACCATAGCCCTCTATGGGCTTCCAAATATCCCTTTGCCAATTCCACAAGAACAGCCTTAGCGAAAGGCTTCTTCAAGGGAAAGATGTAACTCTGTGAGATGAATTAACAGAACACAGAGCAGTTTCTCAGAAAGCTTCTTTCCAGTTTTGAACGGAAGATATTTCCTTTTTCACCATAGCCTTGTATGGGCTTCCAAATATCCCTTTGCCAATTCCACAAGAAGAGCCTTAGCGAAAGGCTTCTTGAAGGGAAAGATGTAACTCTGTGAGATGAATTAACAGAACACAGAGCAGTTTCTCAGAAAGCTTCTTTCCAGTTTTGAACGGAAGATATTTCCTTTTTCACCGTAGCCCTCTATGGGCTTCCAAATATCCCTTTGCCAATTCCACAAGAACAGCCTTAGCGAAAGGCTTCTTGAAGGTAAAGATGTAACTCTGTGAGATGAATTAACAGAACACAGAGCAGTTTCTCAGAAAGCTTCTTTCCAGTTTTGAACGGAAGATATTTCCTTTTTCACCATAGCCCTGTATGGGCTTCCAAATATCCCATTGCCAATTCCACAAGAACAGCCTTAGCGAAAGGCTTCTTGAAGGGAAAGATGTAACTCTGTGAGATGAATTAACAGAACACAGAGCAGTTTCTAAGAAAGCTTCTTTCCAGTTTTGAACGGAAGATATTTCCTTTTTCACCATAGCCCTCTATGGGCTTCCAAATATCCCTTTGCCAATTCCCCAAGAACAGCCTTAGCTAAAGGCTTCTTGAAGGGAAAGATGTAACTCTGTGAGATGAATTAACAGAACACAGAGCAGTTTCTCAGAAAGCTTCTTTCCAGTTTTGAACGGAAGATATTTCCTTTTTCACGATAGCCCTCTATGGCTTCCAAATATCCCTTTTCCAATTGCACAAGAACAGCCTTAGCGAAAGGCTTCTTCAAGACAAAGATGTAACTCTGTGAGATGAATTAACAGAACACAGAGCAGTTTCTCAGAAAGCTTCTTTCCAGTTTTGAACGGAAGATATTTCCTTTTTCACCATAGCCCTCTATGGGCTTCCAAATATCTCTTTGCCAATTCCACAAGAACAGCCTTAGCGAAAGGCTTCTTGAAGGGAAAGATGTAACTCTGTGAGATGAATTAACAGAACACAGAGCAGTTTCTCAGAAAGCTTCTTTCCAGTTTTGAACGGAAGATATTTCCTTTTTCACCATAGCCCTCTATGGGTTTCCAAATATCCCTTTGCCAATTCCACAAGAACAGCCTTAGCGAAAGTCTTCTTGATTGGAAAGATGTAACTCTGTGAGATGAATTAACAGAACACAGAGCAGTTTCTCAGAAAGCTTCTTTCCAGTTTTGAACGGAAGATATTTCCTTTTTCACAATAGCCCTCTATGGGCTTCCAAATATCCCATTGCCAATTCCACAAGAACAGCCTTAGCGAAAGGCTTCTTGAAGGGAAAGATGTAACTCTGTGAGATGAATTAACAGAACACAGAGCAGTTTCTAAGAAAGCTTCTTTCCAGTTTTGAACGGAAGATATTTCCTTTTTCACCATAGCCCTCTATGGGCTTCCAAATATCCCTTTGCCAATTCCCCAAGAACAGCCTTAGCTAAAGGCTTCTTGAAGGGAAAGATGTAACTCTGTGAGATGAATTAACAGAACACAGAGCAGTTTCTCAGAAAGCTTCTTTCCTGTTTTGAACGGAAGATATTTCCTTTTTCACCATAGCCCTCTATGGGCTTCCAAATATCCCTTTGCCAATTCCACAAGAACAGCCTTAGCGAAAGGCTTCTTGAAGGAAAAGATGTAACTCTGTGAGATGAATTAACAGAACACAGAGTAGTTTCTGAGAAAGCTTCTTTCCAGTTTTGAACGGAAGATATTTCCTTTTTCACCATAGCCCTCTATGGGCTTCCAAATATCCCTTTGCCAATTCCACAAGAACAGCCTTAGCGAAAGGCATCTTGAAGTGAAAGATGTAACTCTGTGAGATGAATTAACAGAACACAGAGCAGTTTCTCAGAAAGCTTCTTTCCAGTTTTGAACGGAAGATATTTCCTTTTTCACCATAGCCCTCTATGGGCTTCCAAATATTCCTTTGCCAATTCCAGAAGAACATCCTTAGCGAAAGGCTTCTTGAAGGTAAAGATGTAACTCTGTGAGATGAATTAACAGAACACAGAGCAGTTTCTCAGAAAGTTTCTTTCCAGTTTTGAACGGAAGATATTTCCTTTTTCACCATAGCCCTCTATGGGCTTCCAAATATCCCTTTGCCAATTCCACAAGAACAGCCTTAGCGAAAGGCTTCTTCAAGACAAAGATGTAACTCTCTGAGATGAATTAACAGAACACAGAGCAGTTTCTCAGAAAGCTTCTTTCCAGTTTTGAACGGAAGATATTTCCTTTTTCACCATAGCCCTCTATGGGCTTCCAAATATCCCTTTGCCAATTCCACAAGAACAGCCTTAGCGAAAGGCTTCTTGAAGGGAAAGATGTAACTCTGTGAGATGAATTAACAGAACACAGAGCAGTTTCTCAGAAAGCTTCTTTCCAGTTTTGAACGGAAGATATTTCCTTTTTCACCATAGCCCTCTATGGGCTTCCAAATATCCCTTTGCCAATTCCACAGGAACAGCCTTAGCGAAAGGCTTCTTCAAGACAAAGATGTAACTCTGTGAGATGAATTAACAGAACACAGAGCAGTTTCTCAGAAAGCTTCTTTCCAGTTTTGAACGGAAGATATTTCCTTTTTCACCATAGCCCTCTATGGGCTTCCAAATATCCCTTTGCCAATTCCACAAGAACAGCCTTAGCGAAAGGCTTCTTGAAGGGAAAGATGTAACTCTGTGAGATGAATTAACAGAACACAGAGCAGTTTCTCAGAAAGCTTCTTTCCAGTTTTGAACGGAAGATATTTTCTTTTTCACCATAGCCCTCTATGGGCTTCCAAATATCCCTTTGCCAATTCCACAAGAACAGCCTTAGCGAAAGGCTTGTAGAAGGGAAAGATGTAACTCTGTGAGATGAATTAACAGAACACAGAGCAGTTTCTCAGAAAGCTTCTTTCCAGTTTTGAACGGAAGATATTTCCTTTTTCACCGTAGCCCTCTATGGACTTCCAAATATCCCTTTGCCAATTCCACAAGAACAGCCTTAGCGAAAGGCTTCTTGAAGGAAAAGATGTAACTCTGTGAGATGAATTAACAGAACACAGAGCAGTTTCTCAGAAAGCTTCTTTCCAGTTTTGAACGGAAGATATTTCCTTTTTCACCATAGCCCTCCATAGGCTTCCAAATATCCCTTTGCCAATTCCACAAGAAGAGCCTTAGCGAAAGGCTTCTTGAAGGGAAAGATGTAACTCTGTGAGATGAATTAACAGAACACAGAGCAGTTTCTCAGAAAGCTTCTTTCCAGTTTTGAACGGAAGATATTTCCTTTTTCACCATAGCCTTCTATGGGCTTCCAAATATCCCTTTGACAATTCCACAAGAACAGCCTTAGCGAAAGGCTTCTTGAAGGGAAAGATGTAACTCTGTGAGATGAATTAACAGAACACAGAGCAGTTTCTCAGAAAGCTTCTTTCCAGTTTTGAACGGAAGATATTTCCTTTTTCACCATAGCCCTCTATGGGCTTCCAAATATCCCTTTGCCAATTCCACAAGAACAGCCTTAGCGAAAGGCTTCTTGAAGGGAAAGATGTAACTCTGTGAGATGAATTAACATAACACAGAGCAGTTTTTAAGAAAGCTTCTTTCCAGTTTTAAACGGAAGATATTTCCTTTTTCACCATAGCCCTCTATGGGCTTCCAAATATCCCTTTGCCAATTCCACAAGAACAGCCTTAGCGAAAGGCTTCTTGAAGGGAAACATGTAACTCTGTGAGATGAATTAACAGAACACAGAGCAGTTTCTCAGAAAGCTTCTTTCCAGTTTTGAACGGAAGATATTTCCTTTTTCACCATAGCCCTCTATGGGCTTCCAAATATCCCTTTGCCAATTCCACAAGAACAGCCCTAGCGAAAGGCTTCTTGAAGGGAAAGATGTAACTCTGTGAGATGAATTAACAGAACACAGAGCAGTTTCTCAGAAAGCTTCTTTCCAGTTTTGAACGGAAGATATTTCCTTTTTCACCATAGCCCTCTATGGGCTTCCACTATCCCTTTGCCAATTCCACAAGAACAGCCTTAGCGAAAGGCTTCTTGAAGGGAAAGATGTAACTCTGTGAGATGAATTAACAGAACACAGAGCAGTTTCTCAGAAAGCTTCTTTCCAGTTTTGAACGGAAGTTTTTCCTTTTTCACCATAGCCCTCTATGGGCTTATAAATATCCCTTTGCCAATTCCACAAGAACAGCCTTAGCGAAAGGAATCTTGAAGGGAAAGATGTAACTCTGTTAGATGAATTAACAGAACACAGAGCACTTTCTCAGAAAGCTTCTTTCCAGTTTTGAACGGGAGATATTTCCTTTTTCACCATAGCCCTCTATGGGCTTCCAAATATCCCTTTGCCAATTCCACAAGAAGAGCCTTAGCGAAAGGCTTCTTGAAGGGAAAGATGTAACTCTGTGAGATGAATTAACAGAACACAGAGCAGTTTCTCAGAAAGCTTCTTTCCAGTTTTGAACGGAAGATATTTCCTTTTTCACCATAGCCCTCTATGGGCTTCCAAATATCCCTTTGCCAATTCCACAAGAACAGCCTTAGCGAAAGGCTTCTTGAAGGGAAAGATGTAACTCTGTGAGATGAATTAACAGAACACAGAGCAGTTTCTCACAAAGCTTCTTTCCAGTTTTGAACGGAAGATATTTCCTTTTTCACCATAGCCCTCTATGGGCTTCCAAATATCCCTTTGCCAATTCCACAAGAACAGACATAGCGAAAGGCTTCTTGAAGGGAAAGATGTAACTATGTGAGATGAATTAACAGAACACAGAGCAGTTTCTCAGAAAGCTTCTTTCCAGTTTTGAACGGAAGATATTTCCTTTTTCTCCATAGCCCTCTATGGGCTTCCAAATATCCCTTTGCCAATTCCACAAGAACAGCCTTAGCGAAAGGCTTCTTGAAGGGAAAGATGTAACTCTGTGAGATGAATTAACAGAACACAGAGCAGTTTCTCAGAAAGCTTCTTTCCAGTTTTGAACGGAAGATATTTCCTTTTTCACCATAGCCCTCTATGGGCTTATAAATATCCCTTTGCCAATTCCACAAGAACAGCCTTAGCGAAAGGAATCTTGAAGGGAAAGATGTAACTCTGTTAGATGAATTAACAGAACACAGAGCACTTTCTCAGAAAGCTTCTTTCCAGTTTTGAACGGAAGATATTTCCTTTTTCACCATAGCCCTCTATGGGCTTCCAAATATCCCTTTGCCAATTCCACAAGAAGAGCCTTAGCGAAAGGCTTCTTGAAGGGAAAGATGTAACTCTGTGAGATGAATTAACAGAACACAGAGCAGTTTCTCAGAAAGCTTCTTTCCAGTTTTGAACGGAAGATATTTCCTTTTTCACCATAGCCCTCTATGGGCTTCCAAATATCCCTTTGCCAATTCCACAAGAACAGCCTTAGCGAAAGGCTTCTTGAAGGGAAAGATGTAACTCTGTGAGATGAATTAACAGAACACAGAGCAGTTTCTCAGAAAGCTTCTTTCCAGTTTTGAACGGAAGATATTTCCTTTTTCACCATAGCCCTCTATGGGCTTCCAAATATCCCTTTGCCAATTCCAGAAGAACAGCCTTAGCGAAAGGCTTCTTGAAGGGAAAGATGTAACTCTGTGAGATGAATTAACAGAACACAGAGCAGTTTCTCAGAAAGCTTCTTTCCAGTTTTGAACGGAAGATATTTCCTTTTTCACCATAGCCCTCTATGGGCTTCCAAATATCCCTTTGCCAATTCCACAAGAACAGCCTTAGCGAAAGGCTTCTTGAAGGGAAAGATGTAACTCTGTGAGATGAATTAACAGAACACAGAGCAGTTTCTAAGAAAGCTTCTTTCCAGTTTTGAACGGAAGATATTTCCTTTTTCACCATAGCCCTCTATGGGCTTCCAAATATCCCTTTGCCAATTCCACAAGAACAGCCTTAGCTAAAGGCTTCTTGAAGGGAAAGATGTAACTCTGTGAGATGAATTAACAGAACACAGAGCAGTTTCTCAGAAAGCTTCTTTCCAGTTTTGAACGGAAGATATTTCCTTTTTCACCATAGCCATCTATGGGCTTCCAAATATCCCTTTGCCAATTGCACAAGAACAGCCTTAGCGAAAGGCTTCTTCAAGACAAAGATGTAACTCTGTGAGATGAATTAACAGAACACAGAGCAGTTTCTCAGAAAGCTTCTTTCCAGTTTTGAACGGAAGATATTTCCTTTTTCACCATAGCCCTCTATGGGCTTCCAAATATCCCTTTGCCAATTCCACAAGAACAGCCTTAGCGAAAGGCTTCTTGAAGGGAAAGATGTAACTCTGTGAGATGAATTAACAGAACACAGAGCAGTTTCTCAGAAAGCTTCTTTCCAGTTTTGAACGGAAGATATTTCCTTTTTCACCATAGCCTTCTATGGGCTTCCAAATATCCCTTTGCCAATTCCACAAGAAGAGCCTTAGCGAAAGCCTTCTTGAAGGGAAAGATGTAACTCTGTGAGATGAATTAACAGAACACAGAACAGTTTCTCAGAAAGCTTCTTTCCAGTTTTGAACGGAAGATATTTCCTTTTTCACCATAGCCCTGTATGGGCTTCCAAATATCCCTTTGCCAATTCCACAAGAACAGCCTTAGCGAAAGGCTTGTAGAAGGGAAAGATGTAACTCTGTGAGATGAATTAACAGAACACAGAGCAGTTTCTCAGAAAGCTTCTTTCCAGTTTTGAACGGAAGATATTTCCTTTTTCACCATAGCCTTGTATGGGCTTCCAAATATCCCTTTGCCAATTCCACAAGAAGAGCCTTAGCGAAAGGCTTCTTGAAGGGAAAGATGTAACTCTGTGAGATGAATTAACAGAACACAGAGCAGTTTCTCAGAAAGCTTCTTTCCAGTTTTGAACGGAAGATATTTCCTTTTTCACCGTAGCCCTCTATGGGCTTCCAAATATCCCTTTGCCAATTCCACAAGAACAGCCTTAGCGAAAGGCTTCTTGAAGGAAAAGATGTAACTGTGTGAGATGAATTAACAGAACACAGAGCAGTTTCTCAGAAAGCTTCTTTCCAGTTTTGAACGGAAGATATTTCCTTTTTCACCATAGCCCTCCATAGGCTTCCAAATATCCCTTTGCCAATTCCACAAGAAGAGCCTTAGCGAAAGGCTTCTTGAAGGGAAAGATGTAACTCTGTGAGATGAATTAACAGAACACAGAGCAGTTTCTCAGAAAGCTTCTTTCCAGTTTTGAACGCAAGATATTTCCTTTTTCACCATTGCCCTCTATGGGCTTCCAAATATCCCTTTGCCAATTCCACAAGAACAGCCTTAGCGAAAGGCTTCTTGAAGGGAAAGATGTAACTCTGTGAGATGAATTAACAGAACACAGAGCAGTTTCTCAGAAAGCTTCTTTCCAGTTTTGAACGGAAGATATTTCCTTTTTCACCATAGCCCTGTATGGGCTTCCAAATATCCCATTGCCAATTCCACAAGAACAGCCTTAGCGAAAGGCTTCTTGAAGGGAAAGATGTAACTCTGTGAGATGAATTAACAGAACACAGAGCAGTTTCTAAGAAAGCTTCTTTCCAGTTTTGAACGGAAGATATTTCCTTTTTCACCATAGCCCTCTATGGGCTTCCAAATATCCCTTTGCCAATTCCCCAAGAACAGCCTTAGCTAAAGGCTTCTTGAAGGGAAAGATGTAACTCTGTGAGATGAATTAACAGAACACAGAGCAGTTTCTCAGAAAGCTTCTTTCCAGTTTTGAACGGAAGATATTTCCTTTTTCACGATAGCCCTCTATGGGCTTCCAAATATCCCTTTTCCAATTGCACAAGAACAGCCTTAGCGAAAGGCTTCTTCAAGACAAAGATGTAACTCTGTGAGATGAATTAACAGAACACAGAGCAGTTTCTCAGAAAGCTTCTTTCCAGTTTTGAACGGAAGATATTTCCTTTTTCACCATAGCCCTCTATGGGCTTCCAAATATCCCTTTGCCAATTCCACAAGAACAGCCTTAGCGAAAGGCTTCTTGAAGGGAAAGATGTAACTCTGTGAGATGAATTAACAGAACACAGAGCAGTTTCTCAGAAAGCTTCTTTCCTGTTTTGAACGGAAGATATTTCCTTTTTCACCATAGCCCTCTATGGGCTTCCAAATATCCCTTTGCCAATTCCACAAGAACAGCCTTAGCGAAAGGCTTCTTGAAGGGAAAGATGTAACTCTGTGAGATGAATTAACAGAACACAGAGCAGTTTCTCAGAAAGCTTCTTTCCAGTTTTGAACGGAAGATATTTCCTTTTTCACCATAGCCCTCTATGGGCTTCCAAATATTCCTTTGCCAATTCCAGAAGAACATCCTTAGCGAAAGGCTTCTTGAAGGTAAAGATGTAACTCTGTGAGATGAATTAACAGAACACAGAGCAGTTTCTCAGAAAGTTTCTTTCCAGTTTTGAACGGAAGATATTTCCTTTTTCACCATACCCCTCTATGGGCTTCCAAATATCCCTTTGCCAATTCCACAAGAACAGCCTTAGCGAAAGGCTTCTTCAAGACAAAGATGTAACTCTCTGAGATGAATTAACAGAACACAGAGCAGTTTCTCAGAAAGCTTCTTTCCAGTTTTGAACGGAAGATATTTCCTTTTTCACCATAGCCCTCTATGGGCTTCCAAATATCCCTTTGCCAATTACACAAGAGCAGCCTTAGCGAAAGGCTTCTTGAAGGGAAAGATGTAACTCTGTGAGATGAATTAACAGAACACAGAGCAGTTTCTCAGAAAGCTTCTTTCCAGTTTTGAACGGAAGATATTTCCTTTTTCACCATAGCCCTCTATGGGCTTCCAAATATCCCTTTGCCAATTCCACAAGAACAGCCTTAGCGAAAGGCTTCTTGAAGGGAAAGATGTAACTCTGTGAGATGAATTAACAGAACACAGAGCAGTTTCTCAGAAAGCTTCTTTCCAGTTTTGAACGGAAGATATTTCCTTTTTCACCATAGCCCTCTATGGGCTTCCAAATATCCCTTTGCCAATTCCACAAGAACAGCCTTAGCGAAAGGCTTCTTCAAGGGAAAGATGTAACTCTGTGAGATGAATTAACGGAACACAGAGCAGTTTCTCAGAAAGCTTCTTTCCAGTTTTGAACGGAAGATATTTTCTTTTTCACCATAGCCCTCTATGGGCTTCCAAATATCCCTTTGCCAATTCCCCAAGAACAGCCTTAGCGAAAGGCTTCTTGAAGGGAAAGATGTAACTCTGTGAGATGAATTAACAGAACACAGAGCAGTTTCTCAGAAAGCTTCTTTCCAGTTTTGAACGGAAGATATTTCCTTTTTCACGATAGCCCTCTATGGGCTTCCAAATATCCCTTTTCCAATTGCACAAGAACAGCCTTAGCGAAAGGCTTCATCAAGACAAAGATGTAATTCTGTGAGATGAATTAACAGAACACAGAGCAGTTTCTCAGAAAGCTTCTTTCCAGTTTTGAACGGAAGATATTTCCTTTTTCACCATAGCCCTCTATGGGCTTCCAAATATCCCTTTGCCAATTCCACAAGAAGAGCCTTAGCGAAAGGCTTCTTGAAGGGAAAGATGTAACTCTGTGAGATGAATTAACAGAACACAGAGCAGTTTCTCAGAAAGCTTCTTTCCTGTTTTGAACGGAAGATATTTCCTTTTTCACCGTAGCCCTCTATGGGCTTCCAAATATCCCTTTGCCCATTCCACAAGAACAGCCTTAGCGAAAGGCTTCCTGAAGGGAAAGATGTAACTCTGTGAGATGAATTAACAGAACACAGAGCAGTTTCTCAGAAAGCTTCTTTCCAGTTTTGAACGGAAGATATTTCCTTTTTCACCATAGCCCTCTATGGGCTTCCAAATATCCCTTTGCCAATTCCACAAGAACAGCCTTAGCTAAAGGCTTCTTGAAGGGAAAGATGTAACTCTGTGAGATGAATTAACAGAACACAGAGCAGTTTCTCAGAAAGCTTCTTTCCAGTTTTGAACGGAAGATATTTCCTTTTTCACGATAGCCCTCTATGGCTTCCAAATATCCCTTTTCCAATTGCACAAGAACAGCCTTAGCGAAAGGCTTCTTCAAGACAAAGATGTAACTCTGTGAGATGAATTAACAGAACACAGAGCAGTTTCTCAGAAAGCTTCTTTCCAGTTTTGAACGGAAGATATTTCCTTTTTCACCATAGCCCTCTATGGGCTTCCAAATATTCCTTTGCCAATTCCAGAAGAACATCCTTAGCGAAAGGCTTCTTGAAGGTAAAGATGTAACTCTGTGAGATGAATTAACAGAACACAGAGCAGTTTCTCAGAAAGTTTCTTTCCAGTTTTGAACGGAAGATATTTCCTTTTTCACCATACCCCTCTATGGGCTTCCAAATATCCCTTTGCCAATTCCACAAGAACAGCCTTAGCGAAAGGCTTCTTCAAGACAAAGATGTAACTCTCTGAGATGAATTAACAGAACACAGAGCAGTTTCTCAGAAAGCTTCTTTCCAGTTTTGAACGGAAGATATTTCCTTTTTCACCATAGCCCTCTATGGGCTTCCAAATATCCCTTTGCCAATTCCACAAGAGCAGCCTTAGCGAAAGGCTTCTTGAAGGGAAAGATGTAACTCTGTGAGATGAATTAACAGAACACAGAGCAGTTTCTCAGAAAGCTTCTTTCCAGTTTTGAACGGAAGATATTTCCTTTTTCACCATAGCCCTCTATGGGCTTCCAAATATCCCTTTGCCAATTCCACAAGAACAGCCTTAGCGAAAGGCTTCTTGAAGGGAAAGATGTAACTCTGTGAGATGAATTAACAGAACACAGAGCAGTTTCTCAGAAAGCTTCTTTCCAGTTTTGAACGGAAGATATTTCCTTTTTCACCATAGCCCTCTATGGGCTTCCAAATATCCCTTTGCCAATTCCACAAGAACAGCCTTAGCGAAAGGCTTCTTCAAGGGAAAGATGTAACTCTGTGAGATGAATTAACGGAACACAGAGCAGTTTCTCAGAAAGCTTCTTTCCAGTTTTGAACGGAAGATATTTTCTTTTTCACCATAGCCCTCTATGGGCTTCCAAATATCCCTTTGCCAATTCCACAAGAACAGCCTTAGCGAAAGGCTTGTAGAAGGGAAAGATGTAACTCTGTGAGATGAATTAACAGAACACAGAGCAGTTTCTCAGAAAGCTTCTTTCCAGTTTTGAACGGAAGATATTTCCTTTTTCACCGTAGCCCTCTATGGACTTCCAAATATCCCTTTGCCAATTCCACAAGAACAGCCTTAGCGAAAGGCTTCCTGAAGGGAAAGATGTAACTCTGTGAGATGAATTAACAGAACACAGAGCAGTTTCTCAGAAAGCTTCTTTCCAGTTTTGAACGGAAGATATTTCCTTTTTCACCATAGCCCTCTATGGGCTTCCAAATATCCCTTTGCCAATTCCACAAGAAGAGCCTTAGCTAAAGGCTTCTTGAAGGGAAAGATGTAACTCTGTGAGATGAATTAACAGAACACAGAGCAGTTTCTCAGAAAGCTTCTTTCCAGTTTTGAACGGAAGATATTTCCTTTTTCACGATAGCCCTCTATGGCTTCCAAATATCCCTTTTCCAATTGCACAAGAACAGCCTTAGCGAAAGGCTTCTTCAAGACAAAGATGTAACTCTGTGAGATGAATTAACAGAACACAGAGCAGTTTCTCAGAAAGCTTCTTTCCAGTTTTGAACGGAAGATATTTCCTTTTTCACCAGAGCCCTCTATGGGCTTCCAAATATCCCTTTGCCAATTCCACAAGAACAGCCTTAGCGAAAGGCTTCTTGAAGGGAAAGATGTAACTCTGTGAGATGAATTAACAGAACACAGAGCAGTTTCTCAGAAAGCTTCTTTCCTGTTTTGAACGGAAGATATTTCCTTTTTCACCATAGCCCTCTATGGGCTTCCAAATATCCCTTTGCCAATTCCACAAGAACAGCCTTAGCGAAAGGCTTCTTGAAGGGAAAGATGTAACTCTGTGAGATGAATTAACAGAACACAGAGCAGTTTCTCAGAAAGCTTCTTTCCAGTTTTGAACGGAAGATATTTCCTTTTTCACCATAGCCCTCTATGGGCTTCCAAATATTCCTTTGCCAATTCCAGAAGAACATCCTTAGCGAAAGGCTTCTTGAAGGTAAAGATGTAACTCTGTGAGATGAATTAACAGAACACAGAGCAGTTTCTCAGAAAGTTTCTTTCCAGTTTTGAACGGAAGATATTTCCTTTTTCACCATACCCCTCTATGGGCTTCCAAATATCCCTTTGCCAATTCCACAAGAACAGCCTTAGCGAAAGGCTTCTTCAAGACAAAGATGTAACTCTCTGAGATGAATTAACAGAACACAGAGCAGTTTCTCAGAAAGCTTCTTTCCAGTTTTGAACGGAAGATATTTCCTTTTTCACCATAGCCCTCTATGGGCTTCCAAATATCCCTTTGCCAATTCCACAAGAGCAGCCTTAGCGAAAGGCTTCTTGAAGGGAAAGATGTAACTCTGTGAGATGAATTAACAGAACACAGAGCAGTTTCTCAGAAAGCTTCTTTCCAGTTTTGAACGGAAGATATTTCCTTTTTCACCATAGCCCTCTATGGGCTTCCAAATATCCCTTTGCCAATTCCACAAGAACAGCCTTAGCGAAAGGCTTCTTGAAGGGAAAGATGTAACTCTGTGAGATGAATTAACAGAACACAGAGCAGTTTCTCAGAAAGCTTCTTTCCAGTTTTGAACGGAAGATATTTCCTTTTTCACCATAGCCCTCTATGGGCTTCCAAATATCCCTTTGCCAATTCCACAAGAACAGCCTTAGCGAAAGGCTTCTTCAAGGGAAAGATGTAACTCTGTGAGATGAATTAACGGAACACAGAGCAGTTTCTCAGAAAGCTTCTTTCCAGTTTTGAACGGAAGATATTTTCTTTTTCACCATAGCCCTCTATGGGCTTCCAAATATCCCTTTGCCAATTCCACAAGAACAGCCTTAGCGAAAGGCTTGTAGAAGGGAAAGATGTAACTCTGTGAGATGAATTAACAGAACACAGAGCAGTTTCTCAGAAAGCTTCTTTCCAGTTTTGAACGGAAGATATTTCCTTTTTCACCGTAGCCCTCTATGGACTTCCAAATATCCCTTTGCCAATTCCCCAAGAACAGCCTTAGCGAAAGGCTTCTTGAAGGGAAAGATGTAACTCTGTGAGATGAATTAACAGAACACAGAGCAGTTTCTAAGAAAGCTTCTTTCCAGTTTTGAACGGAAGATATTTCCTTTTTCACCATAGCCCTCTATGGGCTTCCAAATATCCCTTTGCCAATTCCCCAAGAACAGCCTTAGCGAAAGGCTTCTTGAAGGGAAAGATGTAACTCTGTGAGATGAATTAACAGAACACAGAGCAGTTTCTCAGAAAGCTTCTTTCCAGTTTTGAACGGAAGATATTTCCTTTTTCACGATAGCCCTCTATGGGCTTCCAAATATCCCTTTTCCAATTGCACAAGAACAGCCTTAGCGAAAGGCTTCATCAAGACAAAGATGTAACTCTGTGAGATGAATTAACAGAACACAGAGCAGTTTCTCAGAAAGCTTCTTTCCAGTTTTGAACGGAAGATATTTCCTTTTTCACCATAGCCCTCTATGGGCTTCCAAATATCCCTTTGCCAATTCCACAAGAAGAGCCTTAGCGAAAGGCTTCTTGAAGGGAAAGATGTAACTCTGTGAGATGAATTAACAGAACACAGAGCAGTTTCTCAGAAAGCTTCTTTCCTGTTTTGAACGGAAGATATTTCCTTTTTCACCGTAGCCCTCTATGGGCTTCCAAATATCCCTTTGCCCATTCCACAAGAACAGCCTTAGCGAAAGGCTTCCTGAAGGGAAAGATGTAACTCTGTGAGATGAATTAACAGAACACAGAGCAGTTTCTCAGAAAGCTTCTTTCCAGTTTTGAACGGAAGATATTTCCTTTTTCACCATAGCCCTCTATGGGCTTCCAAATATCCCTTTGCCAATTCCACAAGAACAGCCTTAGCTAAAGGCTTCTTGAAGGGAAAGATGTAACTCTGTGAGATGAATTAACAGAACACAGAGCAGTTTCTCAGAAAGCTTCTTTCCAGTTTTGAACGGAAGATATTTCCTTTTTCACGATAGCCCTCTATGGCTTCCAAATATCCCTTTTCCAATTGCACAAGAACAGCCTTAGCGAAAGGCTTCTTCAAGACAAAGATGTAACTCTGTGAGATGAATTAACAGAACACAGAGCAGTTTCTCAGAAAGCTTCTTTCCAGTTTTGAACGGAAGATATTTCCTTTTTCACCATAGCCCTCTATGGGCTTCCAAATATCCCTTTGCCAATTCCACAAGAACAGCCTTAGCGAAAGGCTTCTTGAAGGGAAAGATGTAACTCTGTGAGATGAATTAACAGAACACAGAGCAGTTTCTCAGAAAGCTTCTTTCCTGTTTTGAACGGAAGATATTTCCTTTTTCACCATAGCCCTCTATGGGCTTCCAAATATCCCTTTGCCAATTCCACAAGAACAGCCTTAGCGAAAGGCTTCTTGAAGGGAAAGATGTAACTCTGTGAGATGAATTAACAGAACACAGAGCAGTTTCTCAGAAAGCTTCTTTCCAGTTTTGAACGGAAGATATTTCCTTTTTCACCATAGCCCTCTATGGGCTTCCAAATATTCCTTTGCCAATTCCAGAAGAACATCCTTAGCGAAAGGCTTCTTGAAGGTACAGATGTAACTCTGTGAGATGAATTAACAGAACACAGAGCAGTTTCTCAGAAAGTTTCTTTCCAGTTTTGAACGGAAGATATTTCCTTTTTCACCATACCCCTCTATGGGCTTCCAAATATCCCTTTGCCAATTCCACAAGAACAGCCTTAGCGAAAGGCTTCTTCAAGACAAAGATGTAACTCTCTGAGATGAATTAACAGAACACAGAGCAGTTTCTCAGAAAGCTTCTTTCCAGTTTTGAACGGAAGATATTTCCTTTTTCACCATAGCCCTCTATGGGCTTCCAAATATCCCTTTGCCAATTCCACAAGAGCAGCCTTAGCGAAAGGCTTCTTGAAGGGAAAGATGTAACTCTGTGAGATGAATTAACAGAACACAGAGCAGTTTCTCAGAAAGCTTCTTTCCAGTTTTGAACGGAAGATATTTCCTTTTTCACCATAGCCCTCTATGGGCTTCCAAATATCCCTTTGCCAATTCCACAAGAACAGCCTTAGCGAAAGGCTTCTTGAAGGGAAAGATGTAACTCTGTGAGATGAATTAACAGAACACAGAGCAGTTTCTCAGAAAGCTTCTTTCCAGTTTTGAACGGAAGATATTTCCTTTTTCACCATAGCCCTCTATGGGCTTCCAAATATCCCTTTGCCAATTCCACAAGAACAGCCTTAGCGAAAGGCTTCTTCAAGGGAAAGATGTAACTCTGTGAGATGAATTAACGGAACACAGAGCAGTTTCTCAGAAAGCTTCTTTCCAGTTTTGAACGGAAGATATTTTCTTTTTCACCATAGCCCTCTATGGGCTTCCAAATATCCCTTTGCCAATTCCACAAGAACAGCCTTAGCGAAAGGCTTGTAGAAGGGAAAGATGTAACTCTGTGAGATGAATTAACAGAACACAGAGCAGTTTCTCAGAAAGCTTCTTTCCAGTTTTGAACGGAAGATATTTCCTTTTTCACCGTAGCCCTCTATGGACTTCCAAATATCCCTTTGCCAATTCCACAAGAACAGCCTTAGCGAAAGGCTTCTTGAAGGAAAAGATGTAACTCTGTGAGATGAATTAACAGAACACAGAGCAGTTTCTCAGAAAGCTTCTTTCCAGTTTTGAACGGAAGATATTTCCTTTTTCACCATAGCCCTCCATAGGCTTCCAAATATCCCTTTGCCAATTCCACAAGAAGAGCCTTAGCGAAAGGCTTCTTGAAGGGAAAGATGTAACTCTGTGAGATGAATTAACAGAACACAGAGCAGTTTCTCAGAAAGCTTCTTTCCAGTTTTGAACGGAAGATATTTCCTTTTTCACCATAGCCCTCTATGGGTTTCCAAATATCCCTTTGCCAATTCCACAAGAACAGCCTTAGCGAAAGGCTTCTTGAAGGGAAAGATGTAACTCTGTGAGATGAATTAACAGAACACAGAGCAGTTTCTCAGAAAGCTTCTTTCCAGTTTTGAACGGAAGATATTTCCTTTTTCACAATAGCCCTCTATGGGCTTCCAAATATCCCATTGCCAATTCCACAAGAACAGCCTTAGCGAAAGGCTTCTTGAAGGGAAAGATGTAACTCTGTGAGATGAATTAACAGAACACAGAGCAGTTTCTAAGAAAGCTTCTTTCCAGTTTTGAACGGAAGATATTTCCTTTTTCACCATAGCCCTCTATGGGCTTCCAAATATCCCTTTGCCAATTCCCCAAGAACAGCCTTAGCTAAAGGCTTCTTGAAGGGAAAGATGTAACTCTGTGAGATGAATTAACAGAACACAGAGCAGTTTCTCAGAAAGCTTCTTTCCAGTTTTGAACGGAAGATATTTCCTTTTTCACCATAGCCCTCTATGGGCTTCCAAATATCCCTTTTCCAATTGCACAAGAACAGCCTTAGCGAAAGGCTTCTTCAAGACAAAGGTGTAACTCTGTGAGATGAATTAACAGAACACAGAGCAGTTTCTCAGAAAGCTTCTTTCCAGTTTTGAACGGAAGATATTTCCTTTTTCACCATAGCCCTCTATGGGCTTCCAAATATCCCTTTGCCAATTCCACAAGAACAGCCTTAGCGAAAGGCTTCTTGAAGGGAAAGATGTAACTCTGTGAGATGAATTAACAGAACACAGAGCAGTTTCTCAGAAAGCTTCTTTCCAGTTTTGAACGGAAGATATTTCCTTTTTCACCATAGCCCTCTATGGGCTTCCAAATATCCCTTTGCCAATTCCACAAGAACAGCCTTAGCGAAAGGCTTCTTGAAGGAAAAGATGTAACTCTGTGAGATGAATTAACAGAACACAGAGTAGTTTCTGAGAAAGCTTCTTTCCAGTTTTGAACGGAAGATATTTCCTTTTTCACCATAGCCCTCTATGGGCTTCCAAATATCCCTTTGCCAATTCCACAAGAACAGCCTTAGCGAAAGGCATCTTGAAGTGAAAGATGTAACTCTGTGAGATGAATTAACAGAACACAGAGCAGTTTCTCAGAAAGCTTCTTTCCAGTTTTGAACGGAAGATATTTCCTTTTTCACCATAGCCCTCTATGGGCTTCCAAATATTCCTTTGCCAGTTCCAGAAGAACATCCTTAGCGAAAGGCTTCTTGAAGGTAAAGATGTAACTCTGTGAGATGATTTAACAGAACACAGAGCAGTTTCTCAGAAAGTTTCTTTCCAGTTTTGAACGGAAGATATTTCCTTTTTCACCATAGCCCTCTATGGGCTTCCAAATATCCCTTTGCCAATTCCACAAGAACAGCCTTAGCGAAAGGCTTCTTCAAGACAAAGATGTAACTCTCTGAGATGAATTAACAGAACACAGAGCAGTTTCTCAGAAAGCTTCTTTCCAGTTTTGAACGGAAGATATTTCCTTTTTCACCATAGCCCTCTATGGGCTTCCAAATATCCCTTTGCCAATTCCACAAGAGCAGCCTTAGCGAAAGGCTTCTTGAAGGGAAAGATGTAACTCTGTGAGATGAATTAACAGAACACAGAGCAGTTTCTCAGAAAGCTTCTTTCCAGTTTTGAACGGAAGATATTTCCTTTTTCACCATAGCCCTCTATGGGCTTCCAAATATCCCTTTGCCAATTCCACAAGAACAGCCTTAGCGAAAGGCTTCTTGAAGGGAAAGATGTAACTCTGTGAGATGAATTAACAGAACACAGAGCAGTTTCTCAGAAAGCTTCTTTCCAGTTTTGAACGGAAGATATTTCCTTTTTCACCATAGCCCTCCATAGGCTTCCAAATATCCCTTTGCCAATTCCACAAGAAGAGCCTTAGCGAAAGGCTTCTTGAAGGGAAAGATGTAACTCTGTGAGATGAATTAACAGAACACAGAGCAGTTTCTCAGAAAGCTTCTTTCCAGTTTTGAACGGAAGATATTTCCTTTTTCACCATAGCCTTCTATGGGCTTCCAAATATCCCTTTGACAATTCCACAAGAACAGCCTTAGCGAAAGGCTTCTTGAAGGGAAAGATGTAACTCTGTGAGATGAAATAACAGAACACAGAGCAGTTTCTCAGAAAGCTTCTTTCCAGTTTTGAACGGAAGATATTTCCTTTTTCACCATAGCCCTCTATGGGCTTCCAAATATCCCTTTGCCAATTCCACAAGAACAGCCTTAGCGAAAGGGTTCTTGAAGGGAAAGATGTAACTCTGTGAGATGAATTAAGATAACACAGAGCAGTTTTTAAGAAAGCTTCTTTCCAGTTTTGAACGGAAGATATTTCCTTTTTCACCATAGCCCTCTATGGGCTTCCAAATATCCCTTTGCCAATTCCACAAGAACAGCCTTAGCGAAAGGCTTCTTGAAGGGAAACATGTAACTCTGTGAGATGAATTAACAGAACACAGAGCAGTTTCTCAGAAAGCTTCTTTCCAGTTTTGAACGGAAGATATTTCCTTTTTCACCATAGCCCTCTATGGGCTTCCAAATATCCCTTTGCCAATTCCACAAGAACAGCCCTAGCGAAAGGCTTCTTGAAGGGAAAGATGTAACTCTGTGAGATGAATTAACAGAACACAGAGCAGTTTCTAAGAAAGCTTCTTTCCAGTTTTGAACGGAAGATATTTCCTTTTTCACCATAGCCCTCTATGGGCTTCAACTATCCCTTTGCCAATTCCACAAGAACAGCCTTAGCGAAAGGCTTCTTGAAGGGAAAGATGTAACTCTGTGAGATGAATTAACAGAACACAGAGCAGTTTCTCAGAAAGCTTCTTTCCAGTTTTGAACAGAAGATATTTCCTTTTTCACCATAGCCCTCTATGGGCTTCCAAATATCCCTTTCCCAATTCCACAAGAACAGCCTTAGCGAAAGGTTTCTTGAAGGCAAAGATGTAACTCTGTTAGATGAATTAACAGAACACAGAGCACTTTCTCAGGAAGCTTCTTTCCAGTTTTGAACGGGAGATATTTCCTTTTTCACCATAGCCCTCTATGGGCTTCCAAATATCCCTTTGCCAATTCCACAAGAAGAGCCTTAGCGAAAGGCTTCTTGAAGGGAAAGATGTAACTCTGTGAGATGAATTAACAGAACACAGAGCAGTTTCTCAGAAAGCTTCTTTCCAGTTTTGAACGGAAGATATTTCCTTTTTCACCATAGCCCTCTATGGGCTTCCAAATATCCCTTTGCCAATTCCACAAGAACAGCCTTAGCGAAAGGCTTCTTGAAGGGAAAGATGTAACTCTGTGAGATGAATTAACAGAACACAGAGCAGTTTCTCACAAAGCTTCTTTCCAGTTTTGAACGGAAGATATTTCCTTTTTCACCATAGCCCTCTATGGGCTTCCAAATATCCCTTTGCCAATTCCACAAGAACAGACATAGCGAAAGGCTTCTTGAAGGGAAAGATGTAACTATGTGAGATGAATTAACAGAACACAGAGCAGTTTCTCAGAAAGCTTCTTTCCAGTTTTGAACGGAAGATATTTCCTTTTTCTCCATAGCCCTCTATGGGCTTCCAAATATCCCTTTGCCAATTCCACAAGAACAGCCTTAGCGAAAGGCTTCTTGAAGGGAAAGATGTAACTCTGTGAGATGAATTAACAGAACACAGAGCAGTTTCTCAGAAAGCTTCTTTCCAGTTTTGAACGGAAGATATTTCCTTTTTCACCATAGCCCTCTATGGGCTTATAAATATCCCTTTGCCAATTCCACAAGAACAGCCTTAGCGAAAGGAATCTTGAAGGGAAAGATGTAACTCTGTTAGATGAATTAACAGAACACAGAGCACTTTCTCAGAAAGCTTCTTTCCAGTTTTGAACGGAAGATATTTCCTTTTTCACCATAGCCCTCTATGGGCTTCCAAATATCCCTTTGCCAATTCCACAAGAAGAGCCTTAGCGAAAGGCTTCTTGAAGGGAAAGATGTAACTCTGTGAGATGAATTAACAGAACACAGAGCAGTTTCTCAGAAAGCTTCTTTCCAGTTTTGAACGGAAGATATTTCCTTTTTCACCATAGCCCTCTATGGGCTTCCAAATATCCCTTTGCCAATTCCACAAGAACAGCCTTAGCGAAAGGCTTCTTGAAGGGAAAGATGTAACTCTGTGAGATGAATTAACAGAACACAGAGCAGTTTCTCAGAAAGCTTCTTTCCAGTTTTGAACGGAAGATATTTCCTTTTTCACCATAGCCCTCTATGGGCTTCCAAATATCCCTTTGCCAATTCCACAAGAACAGCCTTAGCGAAAGGCTTCTTGAAGGGAAAGATGTAACTCTGTGAGATGAATTAACAGAACACAGAGCAGTTTCTCAGAAAGCTTCTTTCCAGTTTTGAACGGAAGATATTTCCTTTTTCACCATAGCCCTCTATGGGCTTCCAAATATCCCTTTGCCAATTCCACAAGAACAGCCTTAGCGAAAGGCTTCTTGAAGGGAAAGATGTAACTCTGTGAGATGAATTAACAGAACACAGAGCAGTTTCTAAGAAAGCTTCTTTCCAGTTTTGAACGGAAGATATTTCCTTTTTCACCATAGCCCTCTATGGGCTTCCAAATATCCCTTTGCCAATTCCACAAGAACAGCCTTAGCTAAAGGCTTCTTGAAGGGAAAGATGTAACTCTGTGAGATGAATTAACAGAACACAGAGCAGATTCTCAGAAAGCTTCTTTCCAGTTTTGAACGGAAGATATTTCCTTTTTCACCATAGCCATCTATGGGCTTCCAAATATCCCTTTGCCAATTGCACAAGAACAGCCTTAGCGAAAGGCTTCTTCAAGACAAAGATGTAACTCTGTGAGATGAATTAACAGAACACAGAGCAGTTTCTCAGAAAGCTTCTTTCCAGTTTTGAACGGAAGATATTTCCTTTTTCACCATAGCCCTCTATGGGCTTCCAAATATCCCTTTGCCAATTCCACAAGAACAGCCTTAGCGAAAGGCTTCTTGAAGGGAAAGATGTAACTCTGTGAGATGAATTAACAGAACACAGAGCAGTTTCTCAGAAAGCTTCTTTCCAGTTATGAACGGAAGATATTTCCTTTTTCACCATAGCCCTCTATGGGCTTGCAAATATCCCTTTGCCAATTCCACAAGAACAGCCTTAGCGAAAGGCTTCTTGAAGGGAAAGATGTAACTCTGTGAGATGAATTAACAGAACACAGAGCAGTTTCTCAGAAAGCTTCTTTCCAATTTTGAACGGAAGATATTTCCTTTTTCACCATAGCCCTCTATGGGCTTCCAAATATCCCTTTGCCAATTCCACAAGAACAGCCTTAGCGAAAGGCTTGTAGAAGGGAAAGATGTAACTCTGTGAGATGAATTAACAGAACACAGAGCAGTTTCTCAGAAAGCTTCTTTCCAGTTTTGAACGGAAGATATTTCCTTTTTCACCATAGCCTTCTATGGGCTTCCAAATATCCCTTTGCCAATTCCACAAGAAGAGCCTTAGCGAAAGGCTTCTTGAAGGGAAAGATGTAACTCTGTGAGATGAATTAACAGAACACAGAACAGTTTCTCAGAAAGCTTCTTTCCAGTTTTGAACGGAAGATATTTCCTTTTTCACCATAGCCCTGTATGGGCTTCCAAATATCCCTTTGCCAATTCCACAAGAACAGCCTTAGCGAAAGGCTTCTTGAAGGGAAAGATGTAACTCTGTGAGATGAATTAACAGAACACAGAGCAGTTTCTCAGAAAGCTTCTTTCCAGTTTTGAACGGAAGATATTTCCTTTTTCACCATAGCCTTGTATGGGCTTCCAAATATCCCTTTACCAATTCCACAAGAAGAGCCTTAGCCAAAGGCTTCTTGAAGGGAAAGATGTAACTCTGTGAGATGAATTAACAGAACACAGAGCAGTTTCTCAGAAAGCTTCTTTCCAGTTTTGAACGGAAGATATTTCCTTTTTCACCGTAGCCCTCTATGGGCTTCCAAATATCCCTTTGCCAATTCCACAAGAACAGCCTTAGCGAAAGGCTTCTTGAAGGGAAAGATGTAACTCTGTGAGATGAATTAACAGAACACAGAGCAGTTTCTCAGAAAGCTTCTTTCCAGTTTTGAACAGAAGATATTTCCTTTTTCACCATAGCCCTCCATAGGCTTCCAAATATCCCTTTGCCAATTCCACAAGAAGAGCCTTAGCGAAAGGCTTCTTGAAGGGAAAGATGTAACTCTGTGAGATGAATTAACAGAACACAGAGCAGTTTCTCAGAAAGCTTCTTTCCAGTTTTGAACGGAAGATATTTCCTTTTTCACCATTGCCCTCTATGGGCTTCCAAATATCCCTTTGCCAATTCCACAAGAACAGCCTTAGCGAAAGGCTTCTTGAAGGTAAAGATGTAACTCTGTGAGATGAATTAACAGAACACAGAGCAGTTTCTCAGAAAGCTTCTTTCCTGTTTTGAACGGAAGATATTTCCTTTTTCACCGTAGCCCTCTATGGGCTTCCAAATATCCCTTTGCCCATTCCACAAGAACAGCCTTAGCGAAAGGCTTCCTGAAGGGAAAGATGTAACTCTGTGAGATGAATTAACAGAACACAGAGCAGTTTCTCAGAAAGCTTCTTTCCAGTTTTGAACGGAAGATATTTCCTTTTTCACCATAGCCCTCTATGGGCTTCCAAATATCCCTTTGCCAATTCCACAAGAACAGCCTTAGCTAAAGGCTTCTTGAAGGGAAAGATGTAACTCTGTGAGATGAATTAACAGAACACAGAGCAGTTTCTCAGAAAGCTTCTTTCCAGTTTTGAACGGAAGATATTTCCTTTTTCACGATAGCCCTCTATGGCTTCCAAATATCCCTTTTCCAATTGCACAAGAACAGCCTTAGCGAAAGGCTTCTTCAAGACAAAGATGTAACTCTGTGAGATGAATTAACAGAACACAGAGCAGTTTCTCAGAAAGCTTCTTTCCAGTTTTGAACGGAAGATATTTCCTTTTTCACCATAACCCTCTATGGGCTTCCAAATATCCCTTTGCCAATTCCACAAGAACAGCCTTAGCGAAAGGCTTCTTGAAGGGAAAGATGTAACTCTGTGATATGAATTAACAGAACACAGAGCAGTTTCTCAGAAAGCTTCTTTCCTGTTTTGAACGGAAGATATTTCCTTTTTCACCATAGCCCTCTATGGGCTTCCAAATATCCCTTTGCCAATTCCACAAGAACAGCCTTAGCGAAAGGCTTCTTGAAGGGAAAGATGTAACTCTGTGAGATGAATTAACAGAACACAGAGCAGTTTCTCAGAAAGCTTCTTTCCAGTTTTGAACGGAAGATATTTCCTTTTTCACCATAGCCCTCTATGGGCTTCCAAATATTCCTTTGCCAATTCCAGAAGAACATCCTTAGCGAAAGGCTTCTTGAAAGTAAAGATGTAACTCTGTGAGATGAATTAACAGAACACAGAGCAGTTTCTCAGAAAGTTTCTTTCCAGTTTTGAACGGAAGATATTTCCTTTTTCACCATAGCCCTCTATGGGCTTCCAAATATCCCTTTGCCAATTCCACAAGAACAGCCTTAGCGAAAGGCTTCTTCAAGACAAAGATGTAACTCTCTGAGATGAATTAACAGAACACAGAGCAGTTTCTCAGAAAGCTTCTTTCCAGTTTTGAACGGAAGATATTTCCTTTTTCACCATAGCCCTCTATGGGCTTCCAAATATCCCTTTGCCAATTCCACAAGAGCAGCCTTAGCGAAAGGCTTCTTGAAGGGAAAGATGTAACTCTGTGAGATGAATTAACAGAACACAGAGCAGTTTCTCAGAAAGCTTCTTTCCAGTTTTGAACGGAAGATATTTCCTTTTTCACCATAGCCCTCTATGGGCTTCCAAATATCCCTTTGCCAATTCCACAAGAACAGCCTTAGCGAAAGGCTTCTTGAAGGGAAAGATGTAACTCTGTGAGATGAATTAACAGAACACAGAGCAGTTTATCAGAAAGCTTCTTTCCAGTTTTGAACGGAAGATATTTCCTTTTTCACCATAGCCCTCTATGGGCTTCCAAATATCCCTTTGCCAATTCCACAAGAACAGCCTTAGCGAAAGGCTTCTTCAAGGGAAAGATGTAACTCTGTGAGATGAATTAACGGAACACAGAGCAGTTTCTCAGAAAGCTTCTTTCCAGTTTTGAACGGAAGATATTTTCTTTTTCACCATAGCCCTCTATGGGCTTCCAAATATCCCTTTGCCAATTCCACAAGAACAGCCTTAGCGAAAGGCTTCTTGAAGGGAAAGATGTAACTCTGTGAGATGAATTAACAGAACACAGAGCAGTTTCTCAGAAAGCTTCTTTCCAGTTTTGAACGGAAGATATTTCCTTTTTCACCATAGCCCTCTATGGGCTTCCAAATATCCCTTTGCCAATTCCACAAGAACAGCCTTAGCGAAAGGCTTCTTGAAGGGAAACATGTAACTCTGTGAGATGAATTAACAGAACACAGAGCAGTTTCTCAGAAAGCTTCTTTCCAGTTTTGAACGGAAGATATTTCCTTTTTCACCATAGCCCTCTATGGGCTTCCAAATATCCCTTTGCCAATTCCACAAGAACAGCCCTAGCGAAAGGCTTCTTGAAGGGAAAGATGTAACTCTGTGAGATGAATTAACAGAACACAGAGCAGTTTCTCAGAAAGCTTCTTTCCAGTTTTGAACGGAAGATATTTCCTTTTTCACCATAGCCCTCTATGGGCTTCCACTATCCCTTTGGCAATTCCACAAGAACAGCCTTAGCGAAAGGCTTCTTGAAGGGAAAGATGTAACTCTGTGAGATGAATTAACAGAACACAGAGCAGTTTCTCAGAAAGCTTCTTTCCAGTTTTGAACGGAAGATATTTCCTTTTTCACCATAGCCCTCTATGGGCTTATAAATATCCCTTTGCCAATTCCACAAGAACAGCCTTAGCGAAAGGAATCTTGAAGGGAAAGATGTAACTCTGTTAGATGAATTAACAGAACACAGAGCACTTTCTCAGAAAGCTTCTTTCCAGTTTTGAACGGGAGATATTTCCTTTTTCACCATAGCCCTCTATGGGCTTCCAAATATCCCTTTGCCAATTCCACAAGAAGAGCCTTAGCGAAAGGCTTCTTGAAGGGAAAGATGTAACTCTGTGAGATGAATTAACAGAACACAGAGCAGTTTCTCAGAAAGCTTCTTTCCAGTTTTGAACGGAAGATATTTCCTTTTTCACCATAGCCCTCTATGGGCTTCCAAATATCCCTTTGCCAATTCCACAAGAACAGCCTTAGCGAAAGGCTTCTTGAAGGGAAAGATGTAACTCTGTGAGATGAATTAACAGAACACAGAGCAGTTTCTCACAAAGCTTCTTTCCAGTTTTGAACGGAAGATATTTCCTTTTTCACCATAGCCCTCTATGGGCTTCCAAATATCCCTTTGCCAATTCCACAAGAACAGACATAGCGAAAGGCTTCTTGAAGGGAAAGATGTAACTATGTGAGATGAATTAACAGAACACAGAGCAGTTTCTCAGAAAGCTTCTTTCCAGTTTTGAACGGAAGATATTTCCTTTTTCTCCATAGCCCTCTATGGGCTTCCAAATATCCCTTTGCCAATTCCACAAGAACAGCCTTAGCGAAAGGCTTCTTGAAGGGAAAGATGTAACTCTGTGAGATGAATTAACAGAACACAGAGCAGTTTCTCAGAAAGCTTCTTTCCAGTTTTGAACGGAAGATATTTCCTTTTTCACCATAGCCCTCTATGGGCTTATAAATATCCCTTTGCCAATTCCACAAGAACAGCCTTAGCGAAAGGAATCTTGAAGGGAAAGATGTAACTCTGTTAGATGAATTAACAGAACACAGAGCACTTTCTCAGAAAGCTTCTTTCCAGTTTTGAACGGAAGATATTTCCTTTTTCACCATAGCCCTCTATGGGCTTCCAAATATCCCTTTGCCAATTCCACAAGAACAGCCTTAGCGAAAGGCTTCTTGAAGGGAAAGATGTAACTCTGTGAGATGAATTAACAGAACACAGAGCAGTTTCTAAGAAAGCTTCTTTCCAGTTTTGAACGGAAGATATTTCCTTTTTCACCATAGCCCTCTATGGGCTTCCAAATATCCCTTTGCCAATTCCCCAAAAACAGCCTTAGCTAAAGGCTTCTTGAAGGGAAAGATGTAACTCTGTGAGATGAATTAACAGAACACAGAGCAGTTTCTCAGAAAGCTTCTTTCCAGTTTTGAACGGAAGATATTTCCTTTTTCACCATAGCCATCTATGGGCTTCCAAATATCCCTTTTCCAATTGCACAAGAACAGCCTTAGCGAAAGGCTTCTTCAAGACAAAGATGTAACTCTGTGAGATGAATTAACAGAACACAGAGCAGTTTCTCAGAAAGCTTCTTTCCAGTTTTGAACGGAAGATATTTCCTTTTTCACCATAGCCTTCTATGGGCTTCCAAATATCCCTTTGCCAATTCCACAAGAACAGCCTTAGCGAAAGGCTTCTTGAAGGGAAAGATGTAACTCTGTGAGATGAATTAACAGAACACAGAGCAGTTTCTCAGAAAGCTTCTTTCCAGTTATGAACGGAAGATATTTCCTTTTTCACCATAGCCCTCTATGGGCTTCCAAATATCCCTTTGCCAATTCCACAAGAACAGCCTTAGCGAAAGGCTTCTTGAAGGGAAAGATGTAACTCTGTGAGATGAATTAACAGAACACAGAGCAGTTTCTCAGAAAGCTTCTTTCCAGTTTTGAACGGAAGATATTTCCTTTTTCACCATAGCCCTCTATGGGCTTCCAAATATCCCTTTGCCAATTCCACAAGAACAGCCTTAGCGAAAGGCTTGTAGAAGGGAAAGATGTAACTCTGTGAGATGAATTAACAGAACACAGAGCAGTTTCTCAGAAAGCTTCTTTCCAGTTTTGAACGGAAGATATTTCCTTTTTCACCATAGCCTTCTATGGGCTTCCAAATATCCCTTTGCCAATTCCACAAGAAGAGCCTTAGCGAAAGGCTTCTTGAAGGGAAAGATGTAACTCTGTGAGATGAATTAACAGAACACAGAACAGTTTCTCAGAAAGCTTCTTTCCAGTTTTGAACGGAAGATATTTCCTTTTCCACCATAGCCCTGTATGGGCTTCCAAATATCCCTTTGCCAATTCCACAAGAACAGCCTTAGCGAAAGGCTTCTTGAAGGGAAAGATGTAACTCTGTAAGATGAATTAACAGAACACAGAGCAGTTTCTCAGAAAGCTTCTTTCCAGTTTTGAACGGAAGATATTTCCTTTTTCACCATAGCCTTGTATGGGCTTCCAAATATCCCTTTGCCAATTCCACAAGAAGAGCCTTAGCGAAAGGCTTCTTGAAGGGAAAGATGTAACTCTGTGAGATGAATTAACAGAACACAGAGCAGTTTCTCAGAAAGCTTATTTCCAGTTTTGAACGGAAGATATTTCCTTTTTCACCGTAGCCCTCTATGGGCTTCCAAATATCCCTTTGCCAATTCCACAAGAACAGCCTTAGCGAAAGGCTTCTTGAAGGAAAAGATGTAACTCTGTGAGATGAATTAACAGAACACAGAGCAGTTTCTCAGAAAGCTTCTTTCCAGTTTTGAACGGAAGATATTTCCTTTTTCACCATAGCCCTCCATAGGCTTCCAAATATCCCTTTGCCAATTCCACAAGAAGAGCCTTAGCAAAAGGCTTCTTGAAGGGAAAGATGTAACTCTGTGAGATAAATTAACAGAACACAGAGCAGTTTCTCAGAAAGCTTCTTTCCAGTTTTGAACGGAAGATATTTCCTTTTTCACCATAGCCCTCTATGGGCTTCCAAATATCCCTGTGCCAATTCCACAAGAACAGCCTTAGCGAAAGGCTTCTTGAAGGGAAAGATGTAACTCTGTGAGATGAATTAACAGAACACAGAGCAGTTTCTCAGAAAGCTTCTTTCCAGTTTTGAACGGAAGATATTTCCTTTTTCACCATAGCCCTGTATGGGCTTCCAAATATCCCATTGCCAATTCCACAAGAACAGCCTTAGCGAAAGGCTTCTTGAAGGGAAAGATGTAACTCTGTGAGATGAATTAACAGAACACAGAGCAGTTTCTAAGAAAGCTTCTTTCCAGTTTTGAACGGAAGATATTTCCTTTTTCACCATAGCCCTCTATGGGCTTCCAAATATCCCTTTGCCAATTCCCCAAGAACAGCCTTAGCTAAAGGCTTCTTGAAGGGAAAGATGTAACTCTGTGAGATGAATTAACAGAACACAGAGCAGTTTCTCAGAAAGCTTCTTTCCAGTTTTGAACGGAAGATATTTCCTTTTTCACGATAGCCCTCTATGGGCTTCCAAATATCCCTTTTCCAATTGCACAAGAACAGCCTTAGCGAAAGGCTTCTTCAAGACAAAGATGTAACTCTGTGAGATGAATTAACAGAACACAGAGCAGTTTCTCAGAAAGCTTCTTTCCAGTTTTGAACGGAAGATATTTCCTTTTTCACCATAGCCCTCTATGGGCTTCCAAATATCCCTTTGCCAATTCCACAAGAACAGCCTTAGCGAAAGGCTTCTTGAAGGGAAAGATGTAACTCTGTGAGATGAATTAACAGAACACAGAGCAGTTTCTCAGAAAGCTTCTTTCCTGTTTTGAACGGAAGATATTTCCTTTTTCACCGTAGCCCTCTATGGGCTTCCAAATATCCCTTTGCCAATTCCACAAAAACAGCCTTAGCGAAAGGCTTCCTGAAGGGAAAGATGTAACTCTGTGAGATGAATTAACAGAACACAGAGCAGTTTCTCAGAAAGCTTCTTTCCAGTTTTGAACGGAAGATATTTCCTTTTTCACCATAGCCCTCTATGGGCTTCCAAATATTCCTTTGCCAATTCCAGAAGAACATCCTTAGCGAAAGGCTTCTTGAAGGTAAAGATGTAACTCTGTGAGATGAATTAACAGAACACAGAGCAGTTTCTCAGAAAGTTTCTTTCCAGTTTTGAACGGAAGATATTTCCTTTTTCACCATAGCCCTCTATGGGCTTCCAAATATCCCTTTGCCAATTCCACAAGAACAGCCTTAGCGAAAGGCTTCTTCAAGACAAAGATGTAACTCTCTGAGATGAATTAACAGAACACAGAGCAGTTTCTCAGAAAGCTTCTTTCCAGTTTTGAACGGAAGATATTTCCTTTTTCACCATAGCCCTCTATGGGCTTCCAAATATCCCTTTGCCAATTCCACAAGAACAGCCTTAGCGAAAGGCTTCTTGAAGGGAAAGATGTAACTCTGTGAGATGAATTAACAGAACACAGAGCAGTTTCTCAGAAAGCTTCTTTCCAGTTTTGAACGGAAGATATTTCCTTTTTCACCGTAGCCCTCAATGGGCTTCCAAATATCCCTTTGCCAATTCCACAAGAACAGCCTTAGCGAAAGGCTTCTTGAAGGAAAAGATGTAACTCTGTGAGATGAATTAACAGAACACAGAGCAGTTTCTCAGAAAGCTTCTTTCCAGTTTTGAACGGAAGATATTTCCTTTTTCACCATAGCCCTCCATAGGCTTCCAAATATCCCTTTGCCAATTCCACAAGAAGAGCCTTAGCGAAAGGCTTCTTGAAGGGAAAGATGTAACTCTGTGAGATGAATTAACAGAACACAGAGCAGTTTCTCAGAAAGCTTCTTTCCAGTTTTGAACGGAAGATATTTCCTTTTTCACCATAGCCCTCTATGGGCTTCCAAATATCCCTGTGCCAATTCCACAAGAACAGCCTTAGCGAAAGGCTTCTTGAAGGGAAAGATGTAACTCTGTGAGATGAATTAACAGAACACAGAGCAGTTTCTCAGAAAGCTTCTTTCCAGTTTTGAACGGAAGATATTTCCTTTTTCACCATAGCCCTGTATGGGCTTCCAAATATCCCATTGCCAATTCCACAAGAACAGCCTTAGCGAAAGGCTTCTTGAAGGGAAAGATGTAACTCTGTGAGATGAATTAACAGAACACAGAGCAGTTTCTAAGAAAGCTTCTTTCCAGTTTTGAACGGAAGATATTTCCTTTTTCACCATAGCCCTCTATGGGCTTCCAAATATCCCTTTGCCAATTCCCCAAGAACAGCCTTAGCTAAAGGCTTCTTGAAGGGAAAGATGTAACTCTGTGAGATGAATTAACAGAACACAGAGCAGTTTCTCAGAAAGCTTCTTTCCAGTTTTGAACGGAAGATATTTCCTTTTTCACGATAGCCCTCTATGGGCTTCCAAATATCCCTTTTCCAATTGCACAAGAACAGCCTTAGCGAAAGGCTTCTTCAAGACAAAGATGTAACTCTGTGAGATGAATTAACAGAACACAGAGCAGTTTCTCAGAAAGCTTCTTTCCAGTTTTGAACGGAAGATATTTCCTTTTTCACCATAGCCCTCTATGGGCTTCCAAATATCCCTTTGCCAATTCCACAAGAACAGCCTTAGCGAAAGGCTTCTTGAAGGGAAAGATGTAACTCTGTGAGATGAATTAACAGAACACAGAGCAGTTTCTCAGAAAGCTTCTTTCCAGTTTTGAACGGAAGATATTTCCTTTTTCACCATAGCCCTCTATGGGCTTCCAAATATCCCTTTGCCAATTCCACAAGAACAGCCTTAGCGAAAGGCTTCTTGAAGGGAAAGATGTAACTCTGTGAGATGAATTAACAGAACACAGAGCAGTTTCTCAGAAAGCTTCTTTCCAGTTTTGAACGGAAGATATTTCCTTTTTCACCATAGCCCTCTATGGGCTTCCAAATATCCCTTTGCCAATTCCACAAGAACAGCCTTAGCGAAAGGCTTCTTCAAGGGAAAGATGTAACTCTGTGAGATGAATTAACAGAACACAGAGCAGTTTCTCAGAAAGCTTCTTTCCAGTTTTGAACGGAAGATATTTTCTTTTTCACCATAGCCCTCTATGGGCTTCCAAATATCCCTTTGCCAATTCCACAAGAACAGCCTTAGCGAAAGGCTTGTAGAAGGGAAAGATGTAACTCTGTGAGATGAATTAACAGAACACAGAGCAGTTTCTCAGAAAGCTTCTTTCCAGTTTTGAACGGAAGATATTTCCTTTTTCACCGTTGCCCTCTATGGACTTCCAAATATCCCTTTGCCAATTCCACAAGAACAGCCTTAGCGAAAGGCTTCTTGAAGGAAAAGATGTAACTCTGTGAGATGAATTAACAGAACACAGAGCAGTTTCTCAGAAAGCTTCTTTCCAGTTTTGAACGGAAGATATTTCCTTTTTCACCATAGCCCTCCATAGGCTTCCAAATATCCCTTTGCCAATTCCACAAGAAGAGCCTTAGCGAAAGGCTTCTTGAAGGGAAAGATGTAACTCTGTGAGATGAATTAACAGAACACAGAGCAGTTTCTCAGAAAGCTTCTTTCCAGTTTTGAACGGAAGATATTTCCTTTTTCACCATAGCCCTCTATGGGCTTCCAAATATCCCTTTGCCAATTCCACAAGAACAGACTTAGCGAAAGGCTTCTTGAAGGGAAAGATGTAACTCTGTGAGATGAATTAACAGAACACAGAGCAGTTTCTCAGAAAGCTTCTTTCCACTTTTGAACGGAAGATATTTCCTTTTTCACCATAGCCCTCTATGGGCTTCCAAATATCCCTTTGCCAATTCCACAAGAACAGCCTTAGAGAAAGGCTTCTTGAAGGAAAAGATGTAACTCTGTGAGATGAATTAACAGAACACAGAGCAGTTTCTCAGAAAGCTTCTTTCCAGTTTTGAACGGAAGATATTTCCTTTTTCACCATAGCCCTCCATAGGCTTCCAAATATCCTTTTGCCAATTCCACAAGAAGAGCCTTAGCGAAAGGCTTCTTGAAGGGAAAGATGTAACTCTGTGAGATGAATTAACAGAACACAGAGCAGTTTCTCAGAAAGCTTCTTTCCAGTTTTGAACGGAAGATATTTCCTTTTTCACCATAGCCCTCTATGGGCTTCCAAATATCCCATTGCCAATTCCACAAGAACAGCCTTAGCGAAAGGCTTCTTGAAGGGAAAGATGTAACTCTGTGAGATGAATTAACAGAACACAGAGCAGTTTCTAAGAAAGCTTCTTTCCAGTTTTGAACGGAAGATATTTCCTTTTTCACCATAGCCCTCTATGGGCTTCCGAATATCCCTTTGCCAATTCCCCAAGAACAGCCTTAGCGAAAGGCTTCTTGAAGGGAAAGATGTAACTCTGTGAGATGAATTAACAGAACACAGAGCAGTTTCTCAGAAAGCTTCTTTCCAGTTTTGAACGGAAGATATTTCCTTTTTCACCATAGCCCTCTATGGGCTTCCAAATATCCCTTTGCCAATTTCACAAGAACAGCCTTAGCGAAAGGCTTCTTGAAGGGAAAGATGTAACTCTGTGAGATGAATTAACAGAACACAGAGCAGTTTCTCAGAAAGCTTCTTTCCAGTTTTGAACGGAAGATATTTCCTTTTTCACCATAGCCCTCTATGGGCTTCCAAATATCCCTTTGCCAATTCCACAAGAACAGCCTTAGCGAAAGGCTTGTAGAAGGGAAAGATGTAACTCTGTGAGATGAATTAACAGAACACAGAGCAGTTTCTCAGAAAGCTTCTTTCCAGTTTTGAACGGAAGATATTTCCTTTTTCACCATAGCCTTCTATGGGCTTCCAAATATCCCTTTGCCAATTCCACAAGAAGAGCCTTAGCGAAAGGCTTCTTGAAGGGAAAGATGTAACTCTGTGAGATGAATTAACAGAACACAGAACAGTTTCTCAGAAAGCTTCTTTCCAGTTTTGAACGGAAGATATTTCCTTTTTCACCATAGCCCTCTATGGGCTTCCAAATATCCCTTTGCCAATTCCCCAAGAACAGCCTTAGCTAAAGGCTTCTTGAAGGGAAAGATGTAACTCTGTGAGATGAATTAACAGAACACAGAGCAGTTTCTCAGAAAGCTTGTTTCCAGTTTTGAACGGAAGATATTTCCTTTTTCACGATAGCCCTCTATGGGCTTCCAAATATCCCTTTTCCAATTGCACAAGAACAGCCTTAGCGAAAGGCTTCTTCAAGACAAAGATGTAACTCTGTGAGATGAATTAACAGAACACAGAGCAGTTTCTCAGAAAGCTTCTTTCCAGTTTTGAACGGAAGATATTTCCTTTTTCACCATAGCCCTCTATGGGCTTCCAAATATCCCTTTGCCAATTCCACAAGAACAGCCTTAGCGAAAGGCTTCTTGAAGGGAAAGATGTAACTCTGTGAGATGAATTAACAGAACACAGAGCAGTTTCTCAGAAAGCTTCTTTCCTGTTTTGAACGGAAGATATTTCCTTTTTCACCGTAGCCCTCTATGGGCTTCCAAATATCCCTTTGCCAATTCCACAAGAACAGCCTTAGCGAAAGGCTTCCTGAAGGGAAAGATGTAACTCTGTGAGATGAATTAACAGAACACAGAGCAGTTTCTCAGAAAGCTTCTTTCCAGTTTTGATCGGAAGATATCTCCTTTTTCACCATAGCCCTCCATAGGCTTCCAAATATCCCTTTGCCAATTCCACAAGAAGAGCCTTAGCGAAAGGCTTCTTGAAGGGAAAGATGTAACTCTGTGAGATGAATTAACAGAACACAGAGCAGTTTCTCAGAAAGCTTCTTTCCAGTTTTGAACGGAAGATATTTCCTTTTTCACCATTGCCCTCTATGGGCTTCCAAATATCCCTTTGCCAATTCCACAAGAACAGCCTTAGCGAAAGGCTTCTTGAAGGGAAAGATGTAACTCTCTGAGATGAATTAACAGAACACAGAGCAGTTTCTCAGAAAGCTTCTTTCCAGTTTTGAACGGAAGATATTTCCTTTTTCACCATAGCCCTGTATGGGCTTCCAAATATCCCATTGCCAATTCCACAAGAACAGCCTTAGCGAAAGGCTTCTTGAAGGGAAAGATGTAACTCTGTGAGATGAATTAACAGAACACAGAGCAGTTTCTAAGAAAGCTTCTTTCCAGTTTTGAACGGAAGATATTTCCTTTTTCACCATAGCCCTCTATGGGCTTCCAAATATCCCTTTGCCAATTCCACAAGAACAGCCTTAGCGAAAGGCTTCTTGAAGGGAAAGATGTAACTCTGTGAGATGAATTAACAGAACACAGAGCAGTTTCTCAGAAAGCTTCTTTCCAGTTTTGAACGGAAGATATTTCCTTTTTCACCATAGCCCTCTATGGGCTTCCAAATATCCCTTTGCCAATTCCACAAGAACAGCCTTAGCGAAAGGCTTCTTCAAGGGAAAGATGTAACTCTGTGAGATGAATTAACAGAACACAGAGCAGTTTCTCAGAAAGCTTCTTTCCAGTTTTGAACGGAAGATATTTCCTTTTTCACCATAGCCCTCTATGGGCTTCCAAATATCCCTTTGCCAATTCCACAAGAACAGCCTTAGCGAAAGGCTTGTAGAAGGGAAAGATGTAACTCTGTGAGATGAATTAACAGAACACAGAGCAGTTTCTCAGAAAGCTTCTTTCCAGTTTTGAACGGAAGATATTTCCTTTTTCACCATAGCCTTCTATGGGCTTCCAAATATCCCTTTGCCAATTCCACAAGAACAGCCTTAGCGAAAGGCTTCTTGAAGGGAAAGATGTAACTCTGTGAGATGAATTAACAGAACACAGAACAGTTTCTCAGAAAGCTTCTTTCCAGTTTTGAACGGAAGATATTTCCTTTTTCACCATAGCCCTCTATGGGCTTCCAAATATCCCTTTGCCAATTCCACAAGAACAGCCTTAGCGAAAGGCTTCTTCAAGGGAAAGATGTAACTCTGTGAGATGAATTAACAGAACACAGAGCAGTTTCTCAGAAAGCTTCTTTCCAGTTTTGAACGGAAGATATTTCCTTTTTCACCATAGCCTTGTATGGGCTTCCAAATATCCCTTTGCCAATTCCACAAGAAGAGCCTTAGCGAAAGGCTTCTTGAAGGGAAAGATGTAACTCTGTGAGATGAATTAACAGAACACAGAGCAGTTTCTCAGAAAGCTTCTTTCCAGTTTTGAACGGAAGATATTTCCTTTTTCACCGTAGCCCTCTATGGGCTTCCAAATATCCCTTTGCCAATTCCACAAGAACAGCCTTAGCGATAGGCTTCTTGAAGGGAAAGATGTAACTCTGTGAGATGAATTAACAGAACACAGAGCAGTTTCTCAGAAAGCTTCTTTCCAGTTTTGATCGGAAGATATTTCCTTTTTCACCATAGCCCTCCATAGGCTTCCAAATATCCCTTTGCCAATTCCACAAGAAGAGCCTTAGCGAAAGGCTTCTTGAAGGGAAAGATGTAACTCTGTGAGATGAATTAACAGAACACAGAGCAGTTTCTCAGAAAGCTTCTTTCCAGTTTTGAACGGAAGATATTTCCTTTTTCACCATTGCCCTCTATGGGCTTCCAAATATCCCTTTGCCAATTCCACAAGAACAGCCTTAGCGAAAGGCTTCTTGAAGGGAAAGATGTAACTCTGTGAGATGAATTAACAGAACACAGAGCAGTTTCTAAGAAAGCTTCTTTCCAGTTTTGAACGGAAGATATTTCCTTTTTCACCATAGCCCTCTATGGGCTTCCAAATATCCCTTTGCCAATTCCCCAAGAACAGCCTTAGCTAAAGGCTTCTTGAAGGGAAAGATGTAACTCTGTGAGATGAATTAACAGAACACAGAGCAGTTTCTCAAAAAGCTTCTTTCCAGTTTTGAACGGAAGATATTTCCTTTTTCACCATAGCCCTCTATGGGCTTCCAAATATCTCTTTTCCAATTGCACAAGAACAGCCTTAGCGAAAGGCTTCTTCAAGACAAAGATGTAACTCTGTGAGATGAATTAACAGAACACAGAGCAGTTTGTCAGAAAGCTTCTTTCCAGTTTTGAACGGAAGATATTTCCTTTTTCACCATAGCCCTCTATGGGCTTCCAAATATCCCTTTGCCAATTCCACAAGAACAGCCTTAGCGAAAGGCTTCTTGAAGGGAAAGATGTAACTCTGTGAGATGAATTAACAGAACACAGAGCAGTTTCTCAGAAAGCTTCTTTCCTGTTTTGAACGGAAGATATTTCCTTTTTCACCATAGCCCTCTATGGGCTTCCAAATATCCCTTTGCCAATTCCACAAGAACAGCCTTAGCGAAAGGCTTCTTGAAGGGAAAGATGTAACTCTGTGAGATGAATTAACAGAACACAGAGCAGTTTCTCAGAAAGCTTCTTTCCAGTTTTGAACGGAAGATATTTCCTTTTTCACCATAGCCCTCTATGGGCTTCCAAATATCCCTTTGCCAATTCCACAAGAACAGCCTTAGCGAAAGGCTTCTTGAAGGGAAAGATGTAACTCTGTGAGATGAATGAACAGAACACAGAGCAGTCTCTCAGAAAGCTTCTTTCCAGTTTTGAACGGAAGATATTTCCTTTTTCACCATAGCCCTCTATGGGCTTCCAAATATCCCTTTGCCAATTCCACAAGAACAGTCTTAGCGAAAGGCTTCTTCAAGGGAAAGATGTAACTCTGTGAGATGAATTAACAGAACACAGAGCAGTTTCTCAGAAAGCTTCTTTCCAGTTTTGAACGGAAGATATTTTCTTTTTCACGATAGCCCTCTATGGGCTTCCAAATATCCCTTTGCCAATTCCACAAGAACAGCCTTAGCGAAAGGCTTCTTGAAGGGAAAGATGTAACTCTGTGAGATGAATTAACAGAACACAGAACAGTTTCTCAGAAAGCTTCTTTCCAGTTTTGAACGGAAGATATTTCCTTTTTCACCATAGCCCTCTATGGGCTTCCAAATATCCCTTTGCCAATTCCACAAGAACAGCCTTAGCGAAAGGCTTCTTCAAGGGAAAGATGTAACTCTGTGAGATGAATTAACAGAACACAGAGCAGTTTCTCAGAAAGCTTCTTTCCAGTTTTGAACGGAAGATATTTCCTTTTTCACCATAGCCTTGTATGGGCTTCCAAATATCCCTTTGCCAATTCCACAAGAAGAGCCTTAGCGAAAGGCTTCTTGAAGGGAAAGATGTAACTCTGTGAGATGAATTAACAGAACACAGAGCAGTTTCTCAGAAAGCTTCTTTCCAGTTTTGAACGGAAGATATTTCCTTTTTCACCGTAGCCCTCTATGGGCTTCCAAATATCCCTTTGCCAATTCCACAAGAACAGCCTTAGCGATAGGCTTCTTGAAGGGAAAGATGTAACTCTGTGAGATGAATTAACAGAACACAGAGCAGTTTCTCAGAAAGCTTCTTTCCAGTTTTGATCGGAAGATATTTCCTTTTTCACCATAGCCCTCCATAGGCTTCCAAATATCCCTTTGCCAATTCCACAAGAAGAGCCTTAGCGAAAGGCTTCTTGAAGGGAAAGATGTAACTCTGTGAGATGAATTAACAGAACACAGAGCAGTTTCTCAGAAAGCTTCTTTCCAGTTTTGAACGGAAGATATTTCCTTTTTCACCATTGCCCTCTATGGGCTTCCAAATATCCCTTTGCCAATTCCACAAGAACAGCCTTAGCGAAAGGCTTCTTGAAGGGAAAGATGTAACTCTGTGAGATGAATTAACAGAACACAGAGCAGTTTCTAAGAAAGCTTCTTTCCAGTTTTGAACGGAAGATATTTCCTTTTTCACCATAGCCCTCTATGGGCTTCCAAATATCCCTTTGCCAATTCCCCAAGAACAGCCTTAGCTAAAGGCTTCTTGAAGGGAAAGATGTAACTCTGTGAGATGAATTAACAGAACACAGAGCAGTTTCTCAAAAAGCTTCTTTCCAGTTTTGAACGGAAGATATTTCCTTTTTCACCATAGCCCTCTATGGGCTTCCAAATATCTCTTTTCCAATTGCACAAGAACAGCCTTAGCGAAAGGCTTCTTCAAGACAAAGATGTAACTCTGTGAGATGAATTAACAGAACACAGAGCAGTTTGTCAGAAAGCTTCTTTCCAGTTTTGAACGGAAGATATTTCCTTTTTCACCATAGCCCTCTATGGGCTTCCAAATATCCCTTTGCCAATTCCACAAGAACAGCCTTAGCGAAAGGCTTCTTGAAGGGAAAGATGTAACTCTGTGAGATGAATTAACAGAACACAGAGCAGTTTCTCAGAAAGCTTCTTTCCTGTTTTGAACGGAAGATATTTCCTTTTTCACCATAGCCCTCTATGGGCTTCCAAATATCCCTTTGCCAATTCCACAAGAACAGCCTTAGCGAAAGGCTTCTTGAAGGGAAAGATGTAACTCTGTGAGATGAATTAACAGAACACAGAGCAGTTTCTCAGAAAGCTTCTTTCCAGTTTTGAACGGAAGATATTTCCTTTTTCACCATAGCCCTCTATGGGCTTCCAAATATCCCTTTGCCAATTCCACAAGAACAGCCTTAGCGAAAGGCTTCTTGAAGGGAAAGATGTAACTCTGTGAGATGAATGAACAGAACACAGAGCAGTCTCTCAGAAAGCTTCTTTCCAGTTTTGAACGGAAGATATTTCCTTTTTCACCATAGCCCTCTATGGGCTTCCAAATATCCCTTTGCCAATTCCACAAGAACAGTCTTAGCGAAAGGCTTCTTCAAGGGAAAGATGTAACTCTGTGAGATGAATTAACAGAACACAGAGCAGTTTCTCAGAAAGCTTCTTTCCAGTTTTGAACGGAAGATATTTTCTTTTTCACGATAGCCCTCTATGGGCTTCCAAATATCCCTTTGCCAATTCCACAAGAACAGCCTTAGCGAAAGGCTTCTTGAAGGGAAAGATGTAACTCTGTGAGATGAATTAACAGAACACAGAGCAGTTTCTCAGAAAGCTTCTTTCCAGTTTTGAACGGAAGATATTTCCTTTTTCACCGTAGCCCTCTATGGACTTCCAAATATCCCTTTGCCAATTCCACAAGAACAGCCTTAGCGAAAGGCTTCTTGAAGGAAAAGATGTAACTCTGTGAGATGAATTAACAGAACACAGAGCAGTTTCTCAGAAAGCTTCTTTCCAGTTTTGAACGGAAGATATTTCCTTTTTCACCAAAGCCCTCCATAGGCTTCCAAATATCCCTTTGCCAATTCCAGAAGAAGAGCCTTAGCGAAAGGCTTCTTGAAGGGAAAGATGTAACTCTGTGAGATGAATTAACAGAACACAGAGCAGTTTCTCAGAAAGCTTCTTTCCAGTTTTGAACGGAAGATATTTCCTTTTTCACCATAGCCCTCTATGGGCTTCCAAATATCCCTTTGCCAATTCCACAAGAACAGCCTTAGCGAAAGGCTTCTTGAAGGGAAAGATGTAACTCTGTGAGATGAATTAACAGAACACAGAGCAGTTTCTCAGAAAGCTTCTTTCCAGTTTTGAACGGAAGATATTTCCTTTTTCACCATAGCCCTCTATGGGCTTCCAAATATCCCTTTGCCAATTCCACAAGAACAGCCTTAGCGAAAGGCTTCTTGAAGGGAAAGATGTAACTCTGTGAGATGAATTAACAGAACACAGAGCAGTTTCTAAGAAAGCTTCTTTCCAGTTTTGAACGGAAGATATTTCCTTTTTCACCATAGCCCTCTATGGGCTTCCAAATATCCCTTTGCGAATTCCACAAGAACAGCCTTAGCGAAAGGCTTCTTGAAGGGAAACATGTAACTCTGTGAGATGAATTAACAGAACACAGAGCAGTTTCTCAGAAAGCTTCTTTCCAGTTTTGAACGGAAGATATTTCCTTTTTCACCATAGCCCTCTATGGGCTTCCAAATATCCCTTTGCCAATTCCCCAAGAACAGCCTTAGCTAAAGGCTTCTTGAAGGGAAAGATGTAACTCTGTGAGATGAATTAACAGAACACAGAGCAGTTTCTCAGAAAGCTTCTTTCCAGTTTTGAACGGAAGATATTTCCTTTTTCACCATAGCCCTCTATGGGCTTCCAAATATCCCTTTGCCAATTCCCCAAGAACAGCCTTAGCGAAAGGCTTCTTGAAGGGAAAGATGTAACTCTGTGAGATGAATTAACAGAACACAGAGCAGTTTCTCAGAAAGCTTCTTTCCAGTTTTGAACGGAAGATATTTCCTTTTTCACCATAGCCCTCTATGGGCTTCCAAATATCCCTTTGCCAATTCCACAAGAACAGCCTTAGCGAAAGGCTTCTTGAAGGGAAAGATGTAACTCTGTGAGATGAATTAACAGAACACAGAGCAGTTTCTCAGAAAGCTTCTTTCCAGTTTTGAACGGAAGATATTTCCTTTTTCACCGTAGCCCTCTATGGGCTTCCAAATATCCCTTTGCCAATTCCACAAGAACAGCCTTAGCGATAGGCTTCTTGAAGGGAAAGATGTAACTCTGTGAGATGAATTAACAGAACACAGAGCAGTTTCTCAGAAAGCTTCTTTCCAGTTTTGATCGGAAGATATTTCCTTTTTCACCATAGCCCTCCATAGGCTTCCAAATATCCCTTTGCCAATTCCACAAGAAGAGCCTTAGCGAAAGGCTTCTTGAAGGGAAAGATGTAACTCTGTGAGATGAATTAACAGAACACAGAGCAGTTTCTCAGAAAGCTTCTTTCCAGTTTTGAACGGAAGATATTTCCTTTTTCACCATTGCCCTCTATGGGCTTCCAAATATCCCTTTGCCAATTCCACAAGAACAGCCTTAGTGAAAGGCTTCTTGAAGGGAAAGATGTAACTCTGTGAGATGAATTAACAGAACACAGAGCAGTTTCTCAGAAAGCTTCTTTCCAGTTTTGAACGGAAGATATTTCCTTTTTCACCATAGCCCTGTATGGGCTTCCAAATATCCCATTGCCAATTCCACAAGAACAGCCTTAGCGAAAGGCTTCTTGAAGGGAAAGATGTAACTCTGTGAGATGAATTAACAGAACACAGAGCAGTTTCTAAGAAAGCTTCTTTCCAGTTTTGAACGGAAGATATTTCCTTTTTCACCATAGCCCTCTATGGGCTTCCAAATATCCCTTTGCCAATTCCCCAAGAACAGCCTTAGCTAAAGGCTTCTTGAAGGGAAAGATGTAACTCTGTGAGATGAATTAACAGAACACAGAGCAGTTTCTCAGAAAGCTTCTTTCCAGTTTTGAACGGAAGATATTTCCTTTTTCACCATAGCCCTCTATGGGCTTCCAAATATCTCTTTTCCAATTGCACAAGAACAGCCTTAGCGAAAGGCTTCTTCAAGACAAAGATGTAACTCTGTGAGATGAATTAACAGAACACAGAGCAGTTTGTCAGAAAGCTTCTTTCCAGTTTTGAACGGAAGATATTTCCTTTTTCACCATAGCCCTCTATGGGCTTCCAAATATCCCTTTGCCAATTCCACAAGAACAGCCTTAGCGAAAGGCTTCTTGAAGGGAAAGATGTAACTCTGTGAGATGAATTAACAGAACACAGAGCAGTTTCTCAGAAAGCTTCTTTCCTGTTTTGAACGGAAGATATTTCCTTTTTCACCATAGCCCTCTATGGGCTTCCAAATATCCCTTTGCCAATTCCACAAGAACAGCCTTAGCGAAAGGCTTCTTGAAGGGAAAGATGTAACTCTGTGAGATGAATTAACAGAACACAGAGCAGTTTCTCAGAAAGCTTCTTTCCAGTTTTGAACGGAAGATATTTCCTTTTTCACCATAGCCCT